>NC_139715.1:7452519-7527853 GCF_964188405.1 Protomyctophum parallelum
GAGCGAGAGAGAGTGTGTGTGTGTGTGTGTAATCTGTGGATGCATTAGAAAATCCTGAGTTTTAATTGAATGAAATTTTGTTTTTTAACTACCCGTACTTTTAATCATTATGGGTTGAGCTGTTCTGCATATCATAATATGATATGTGTTGCGTGTGCATGTTTGATGTCTGTGTGTGTGTGTGTGTGTGTGTGTGTGGGTATAGAATACTTATTTGGCAATTATTTGTCATCCTTCGATATCGCCAATGTGGTGTATGTTATCTTGTTTAAAGAAATATTCAATGTAATTTAATATATATATAGCCCTGAGTTGAATTCAGTTGCACATGTGTTTAGGAAATAAATCAAATCAATTTTCCTTTCATTGTCAATGGCAAATGTGACACGTGACTGGACGAAAAGCTGTATGCTGCTGGTAGAGAGATGTCGGACATTACGCAGTACTTAGGAATGAGCTGATGTATATGATAAGAGCGCCCCTCACTTCACACAGGTGTGATGTTTGAGTGGCGCCAGCCCCTTATCCCATTCTGACCGGGCACCCATTTTGGTGTCAGCATCATGTTATGCTTTAGCTATTTAAAAATAGCAGATCTACAAGCTCATATCGCGCCACCGAGTGGCGCGATACGAGCTTGTAGGTCTGCTATTTTTGAAAAATCGAAGAGCGACTGACATTTTTAGAATCTGATCTCAGGTCAGAATGGGTTCATCAGACCAGTGTGTGTCCGGCGGAAACCTCGTATGAATCTGATCTCAGGTCAGAATGGGTTATATATATATATAACGGTATAACCCCCATGGCACGATGGTTATGGCCTGGGGGATGCTCAAACAGTGACATATATCTCCCCTCATCTCATTCCGGCCAATGAGAGTTTGCGTCCTCACCTCCGTCTTCAATGTCTGTGTGTTTTACGCAATGTTTAACCTATTTTGGCCGGGAACCCCTTTTGGTGTTAGCATTATGCTATGCTTTAGCTATTGAAAAATAGCAGACCTACAAGCTTGTATAGGTCTGCTATTTTTGAATAATCGAAGAACGACGGACATAGAAACATAGCTTTTTCAGAATCTGATCTCAGGTCAGAAGGGGTTAAGTCAAGTGTTTGTTTACACAAACACTCAAAGCTGGACATAGGAGGGGCTAGCACCCCTCAAAAAGTGTGTGTGTGTGCGTGTGCGTGTGTGTGTGTGCGCGTGCGTGCGCGCATGCACTACCAGATGCGACAGAATTGACAACAGCACTGCTAAGGGCCATGCATAGAGTGGTCTGCAGACATGTCTATAGTGACAGGTTCTGGTGGCACACTGGGGTTGTCGTTCGTTGAATCACACACCCAGAAACAACACTTCCACAGTCTGTCCCCTCTCCATACGAGCCTGTCCTTAGAAAAATATAACAAAACAACGCCTAGGGGCCGGCAGGCCAGATAATGTGCTATAACTGACATTACATTCTCCAGTCATTGTCAACGTGGAATTTCATCTTTGTGTATAGGACAAAAAAAAATACCAATTTGCTCTTCCACATATGACGTGAATTCTCCATTCATTGTCAATGGAATTTAACCCATTCTGACCGGGCACCCATTTTGGTGTCGGCATCATGTTATGCTTTAGCTATTAAAAAATAGCAGATCTACAAGCTAAGAGCGACTGACATTTTTAGAATCTGATCTCAGGTCAGAATGGGTTCATCAGACCAGTGTCTGTCCGGCGGAAACCTCGTATGAATCTGATCTCAGGTCAGAATGGGTTAATGTTTGTGTAAGATGAAAATCTACACTAATACCTGAATATCGGAGGGGCTCAAAAAAGTTGTTCCGATACTTGGTATCGGTTACTCGGGGCCGATACCACCATCAAGTACTCGTATACTCGGTACTCGGAAATGGCCCAGATACTTTGACCAAAACATCCAATTGACACTATAGGCTGAACAAATGCAACGGGAGAAAGTCTGACTCAACACTGCAGCAAATCGCCAAAAACAGCCGATCTACAAGCATAAAATGACAACTGACAACGCCAAAGAACAGCAATGTTTGTCCCTTTTTGTCTGTCCTGTCTGTTTAGGGTGCCGACAGGTGACAAAGTGGCGCTGTTGAGCTTCACACTGTGCACAGGTGCATGGTGGAAGCTGGGTTTTTTAAGTGTATACACCAGTCTGATTGGTCAGTCACCACTTTGAGTGGCTGTCGGGGCAAAAACGCTCTTCGCCAGAACATGATTTGCTATTCTGTCCACATCGCAACCTGAACAAGGGCTTGAGTCGGTTAAGCGAACTTCGCAACGTTCGACACGGTAACTTCAGCGTGATCGGTGGTGTCTGATTGGCTGGCTGTCCGTCCCTCCTCCCCCACAGTGCTCATTGTGATTGGCCGTCCGTCCGTCCGTCCCTCCTCCCCTACATGTGAGGTCCCCCAGTGAACCCTAATTGAAATCCATCAGGGACACAACCGGACTCACCTCAACTGACCCAGGTATATAAAGCATTCTGACCTGAGATCAGATTCATAACGAGGTTTCCGCCGGACACACACTGGTCTGATGAACCCATTCTGACCTGAGATCAGATTCTAAAAATGTCAGTCGTTCTTAGATTTTTCAAAAAATAGCAGACCTACAAGCTCGTATCGCGCCACTCGTGTTGGCGGCGATATGAGCTTGTAGATCTGCTATTTTTCAATAGCTAAAGCATAACATGATGCCAACACCAAAATGGGTGCCCGTTCAGAATGGGATAAAGCATAAATGAAAATGACCATGTTTGTCTATGACTGTGTGTGGGTGGGTGGACGCTCTCTCATGCATGTGTGTGCGTTCATGTGTGCGTGTGCATGCAACTTACTGTATCTTTCTGTGCACGTGCGGTCGTGCGCGTGTGTGTGTGTCCACGTGTACTGTACACTCCACCTTAGCGGAAAGCCAGGCGAGATTCTGTGTGTATATGTGTCTGTATGTATGTGTGCTGTGTGTGTGTGTGTGTGTGTGTGTGTGTGTGTGTGTGTGTGTGTGTGTGTACGCGTCTGCATGTGTACAGTATGTGTGTGTGTGTGTGTGCGTGGGCATGTGTTTGTGTGTTCGCATTTGTACGCGAACGCAGGCGAACACCGTGTGTGTGCACTCATGCGTGCGTGTATGCAAGTGTAACGTGATAAGCCGCAGCAAAGCACATACCTGATGCCATTAAATGCAATTTCCCCCGTGTGTCAGTGGAGCCATTTGTCAGCTGCTTACACTACACGCTTTATTAAAAAGCTCATCCACTCCAATTAACTGGGCCCCCGCGAAGCAGTTTAACTCCGTTCTAATCCTCTCAAGATGTTTCAACAGGCCTGGCGTATACTGTAGGTATATGATCGCTGCAAGCAAGGCAAGCCCATGCAGGCAAACGCAGGGTTTGTCTTTCTTATACTGTCTGTCTTCTTTTTAGAGTGTGTGTGTGTGGTGTGTGTGTGTGCGTGTGTGTGTGTGTGCGTGTGTGCGTTTGCGTGTGCGTGTGCGTGCGTGTGCGCACGTACGTACATGCTTTTGGAGGGGTTTTTTTCAAGGCTATTTGAGTTCCACACACTTTGACATAATAAGCCGATGTTTGTTTCTCAAGCTTCCCGCTGTGCGCACGTGCAATGCACGCACGCACACACAATCAACGACACGCGTGCAGAAATGCCCTTGGTTCCCCCCCGCCCCCCGCCCCCTCCCCTCTCTCTCTCTCTCTCTCTCTCTCTCTTGCATGCGCGCACCGCAACAACCAACCATTCGAATATCACACACATACACATGAACAAACACATACTCTATTCCTCTCTCCCAAAGCACACACACACACTTACGCGGGCAGACAAACACACACACACACACACACACACACACACACACACACACACACACGCGGACCCAGGCGGGGAGGTGATGGCTGTCACTTGTGGGAGGCCGGGGTGGAGCGCTGTGTGCCGGAAAGGGAGAGGTGTAAATTGGGCGAGCGATGGAGGCGCAAAAGCCCTGAGTGAGAGCTCGGTACACTGCTCTGTCACTTCGCTCGCCCCAGGAGATACAGGTGAAGATGCAGTGAGAGAGAGAGAGAGAGTGTGTGTGTGTGTGTGTGTGTGTGTGTGTGTGTGTGTGTGTGTGTGTGTGTGTGTGTGTTTGTGTGTGTGTGGTGTGTGTGTGGTCTTATAATACAAAGACACTATCAGTGGGTTCTCAAACATTTTAATGTCATGGTGAACCCTGTACAAGGGGACCCCCCGTATGATTTGTTGAAAATCTATCAAGTCCTCTGAGTTACAGACCCCTTCAGGGTCCATTTTGGATCCTATAACTATCAATTATTTAGCTGGGACCCCATCAAGGCCCCCCTGGGGGTCCCCGGACCCCCCATGTTGAGAACCAGTGCTCTATGTCACGTGTTTTTTGTTTGTTTGTTGATGAAGCCTGATTAAACATCTCTGCTTTCTTTCCATGCCTGTTCCAAGTGGGTTGTGACACTATTACCAGAAAATAAACGAATACGTTTATCAAAGTTTATCAATGTGAGAGAGAGGGGAGAGAGAGAGATGGGCAGATATTGACGCCAATACTTTTGTACTTTTACTCAAGTAAAATCTGGAATACGAGCCTAGTATTTTTATACTGAGGTATTGCTATACTTTTCCTAAAAACAAAAATCGGAGTACTTATTCCACCTCGGATCTGGAGATCACAGGATCTTATCATGACCGGGAGAAAGAGAGAGAGATGGTAGTGATCATGATGGAAGTGGCCGTGAGTAAAACAAGGTTTTATCCCCCTAATTTCAATATCTATCAATTTGACGCTGATGAAAAATGAAAACGTAATCAGTGCAACGGAACCTAAAGGCGAGCAGGTGTGACTCGCCTTTGATCATAACCGCAGAGAGACCAATTGCAATTATGCCCGAAATCATGGCTTGGATGACGGCACACACAGGGGGGGCGGTCGCACATTATGTATTTTTAATCAGAGTTGTTAGCATCTGTGATGGATGCCTGCCGGTTAACTCACACTCACCTCTGGTGCCAGATATACCGTATACGTCACGCGTTTGCTACAGCCACCATTAACCGTGTGTGTCTTGCCTATTATTATCATCATCATCATTTTTAGACCACGCGGTCGAGATCATGGATTTCACAATGCCACGCCAGACCTCCGGTTCTCCACAAATTTGGTTCTGCACAAATTTTAGGCATGTACAACTTCCTGGTCTCAACTGCACATGTTTCTTTCCTTCCACCATGGAGCAACATGGCGTCGCCCCGTTACGGTCCTTTCGCGTCTCGTCCTCTTTTAGACAGTCCTTGGTTCTCCATTGCCATCCCCCAGTTCCTGCTTACTGATGCATGTGTCCCCTATAGCGATGACATCAGGGTACGACAGTTTTTCTATACCTCTGGTCTGCTTTGAGGCAGGACTCCAGAGAAGAAGGGAATATATAACCTCATTGTCAGCTCTGTAGCAGTGGCCGGCCAAACTGTGTTTCTTCTGGATCAGACTAGTGAAGAAACACGGGGAAGGTTGCTGTATGTTAGATTAGTCGATGGGTGGCTCTTCCAAGACAGATGTTGCGCTTCTCATTAGAAGGCGGGTGTAAGTGCCATCCAACCGTTTCTCTAGTTTCTCCATGTCTCGGAGCCATAGAGTAGAATCGCCTCACACACACACGCACACACACACACACGCGCACACACACACACACACACACACACACACACACACACACACACACACACACTTAACCACTTCTATAACCACAGACGTTTCAGCCATTTACCACAAGATTTTCAGACATTAAAAGAAAAAGCTAAGTACACAATTCCTCTACATTGTGTAATTGTGTAGAATCAACTTAAAGTAGGCTAATGCAGATGTTTAACAATGATTTAACTCTTGAGAGCGATTTAGTCAATCACTGTTAGAATTCTTTACTGTTAGAAACAACAACATGCTTCTCAATTATCGGAAAAGTAAGCAATAGAATAGGCCCTACTGCGTACCTATTATAGTCTTTACGCAGAATGAATATGGCACATTTACAGAGACGGAAAGCTGTTGTTTGTCTTCAGCACGTGTGTGTGTGTGTGTGTGTGTGTGTGTGTGTGTGTGTGTGTGTGTGTGGCCCCTAACTCGACCATGTGCTAACCCCACACAGCTGCATGAGTCCCCTAGAGGGTTTGTCGCACAGGCAACGGAGGGAGAAAACACGGAGTGAACACAGCTATTCTCATTTCCATGGCGCACTGTTCTGGCACAGACAACATACACTGCTGTAGGTGTGTGTGTGTGCGCGTGCCTGTGCGTGTGTGTGTGTGTGGCTGTGTGCGCGTGTCTAATGCTATCGCTCAATCTTTTTAGGCTTGTCCGTTAGGGGTTTCCATCAGACGAGTCTCACAGGCGCGTAGGTTGAAAAGCCAATTGCGTAGCTAGGCGTGTAGTGTGCACGTGTGCTGTTTTGATGTTGTTTGTTTTGTGTGTGTGTGTGTGTGTGTGTGTGCGTGCTCGCGGCTCATGTCCTTGTGCGTGTATGCAAATGCGAGAGCGAGAGAGAGAGAGAGGGGACTGAGAGAGAGAGGGAGTGAGACAGAGTGAATTAACCCATTCTGACCTGAGATCAGATTAAAAAAATGTCTATTACATCCTGACAGTTTCATTATGAACCCATTCAGACCTGAGATCAGATTACATTTTTTTTTTAGATTTTTCAAAAATAGCAGACCTACAAGCTCGTATCGCGCCACTCGGTGGTGCGATATGAGCTTGTAGATCTGCTATTTTTCAATAGCTAAAGCATAACATGATGCCAACACCAAAATGGGTGCCCGTTCAGAATGGGTTAAGGACAACTAAATTAAATGAAACATTGTTCGTGAATATATATATACCGTAGCAGTATATGTAATACAGTATACATTTAACCCATTCTGACCTGAGATTAGATTCATACGAGGTTTCCGCTGGACACACACTTGTCTGATTAAACCCATTCTGACCTGAGATCAGATTAAAAAAAATGTTCAGTCGTTCTTTGATTCTTCAAAAATAGCAGACCTACAAGCTCGTAGCGCGCCACTCGGTGGCGCGCTATGAGCTTGTAGATCTGCTATTTTTAAATAGCTAAAGCATAACATGATGCCAACACCAAAATGGGTTCCCGTTCAGAATGATTTAAAGTCCTGACGGTTCATTTGTGTGCAAGTTCAAGTGTAAAAAAAAACCGGGTCCAATTTGCACAGTCAGGAGGAATGTGCTGTGTACAGTATTATTTATTATAATAGATGCACCTTTCTACAGTAAGCCATATTTGCCCATTTCAGTCAGAATGAACAAATCGTCGGGGGTCGGCTTCAGAGAGAAGCATCACATTTGAAACGGCGCGTGTGTGTCAGTCAGAAATGTAGACAAATCCCCACCCATGCCTTGTACCACACACACACACACACACACACACACACACACACACTCAAAAATGCTGTGTTCAAGTTCAGGAGAAAAGGCAATTCTCCTGAATGCTGCGTTCCGGTATATGGCATGGAAAGGAAAGGAGAGGAAGGTCATTTTGCGTTTCTTTCACCGTGTAGTAAATGCTGCATTCGTGGTCTGGAGAGGGCAGTTGTTTTTACAGACGGGTAAAAGGGGCAGGGGCTGAAGCCCCCTTTTGATGTCTGTGTGTGCAATTTACAATTTAGGCATTTAGCAGACGGTCTTAATCCAGAGCGATTTACAGTACATTCAGCAAGAACAAAAAGCATGGCAATGCATCACATGTACATAAAAAAAGTAGCTATAGTTATAATTTATCCTATGTAAGCTATAAGAACGTAGCAGTGGAATATCTATATAATGAAACTATGCATGTATACTTTATAGTGCTATCATGTCTACATAAAAAGCTATAAGTTTACATAAAATGCAATCTAAGTCTACATAAAAGGATAAGTTGAGCCTTTGCATATGCCTGTAAGGTCGTCGGGGCTAGGGCAAGTGCTACGGGCGCACACACACAGTCACACACACACACACACACACACACACAGCAGGGTGCACGCAGGACTAGTGGCCACGTGAAAGGGAAGGTGTAGCCGAGTAGTCGACCTGGCTCGGCATGGCTGGGCTGGAGGGCTATGCCGCGCTTCTCCAAATATCCACTGTCAATCACACCGCGCCGTTTCCTCTCAGCGCGTTTTCTTATCTGTCAAGGGTCACAGAGGAGGAGAGGATGGGACCCCGTCCCTTCCCCCCCCCCACCTTCTCCCCCCATTCTCTCTCTCCCCCTCCCTCCCCCCCCCCCCCCACGCCTCATCCTCGGAGGTGTGTTGTGCACCTTGTGTGCGCGTCTCGTCTGGGCATGACCTGTTGCTAGGTAACCCTGGGTCACAGCTGCACACTAAGGCGGAGCATTTTTTTTTTTTTTTTCTCTTTTTTTTTTATCAGTGAGTTATGTGGGAGACGAGGGAGCTGTAATTTATTAGTTTGATATCGGGGGGGAGAGGAGGAGGGGTGTGTGTGTGGGGGGGGGGGGGTGGGGGGGGGGGTCGGGGGAGCAAGTTTGGGATAGTATAAAAAGAAGAAGGGGGACCGTTATGGCCGATAGCTCCTCAAAATGCTTATTTCCCGAATCCCAGACCTTGTCGTCCCCGCGGCCATTGGAGAGATTCACGGCAGCAGCATCATAACATTATCAATCCATATCTTAAATCTTTCTTTCATGTTTGTTCTTTTCTCCCCCCCTCTCTCTCTCTCTCTCTCTCTCGGTCTCTGTCCCCTCCCCCCCCCCCCCCCCCCCCCCCCCCCCCCCTCTCCATCTCTTAGTGAAGAAAATCAAGTATTATCAACAACAAAGCCGATGGTAATGTACTTTTGCATGCTGGTAATTGAACAGATGTGGTCAGAAGCCGGTGGAGACGCAGATGAAGTAAACGGGGCAGCCTGCTTCATTCATCAGAGAGGGACAGTATGTGGCTTTGATTGTAATGCAGGATGAAATGCACCGGAACTCCCAGTTTAACCCATTCTGACCTGAGATCAGATTCATACGAGGTTTCCGCCGGACACACACTGGTCTGATGAACCCATTCTGACCTGAGATCAGATTCTAAAAATGTCAGTCGCTCTTCGATTTTTCAAAAATAGCAGACCTACAAGCTCGTATCGCGCCACTCGGTGGCGCGATATGAGCTTGTAGATCTGCTATTTTTCAATAGCTAAAGCATAACATGATGCTGACACCAAAATGGGTGCCCGTTCAGAATCGGTTAACCTAGTTTTTTATTTGTACCAAAACGGTGAGCCCACCTTCTACACCCATTCCCTTCAGCTCTAAATGCTTGTCGTAACAATTCAAGCATTATACATTATTATTATTACATTATTATATCATTATTATTATATAGTGCATGGCCTGTGGTGCTGCAACTCCATCATGTTTCTAGCGATAATCTTTCCGTACGTATTTTTTCCCCGATCATTGTTTTGTATACTAGATCACTCACAAGTCACACGCAAGTCAGCTTCAAGCCTTTTTTAAGTGGTGCAACCACTTCTACATCCAGCAATGCCCGCATGTATCATGTATCATGTATCATGAGCACGAGTGGTGTGCGCATGCGTGAAATTGGAACGAGAGAAGTATGTGACATGGCTGCCACCTGCTGGACGCAAACGATACAGAGAAGAAATTGGAACGATACAAATTGGAACGATACAGAGAACCAATAGACGGGAGTTGCACCACTTGGTTCACACTGGTGTGATTTTTTATACTTTGTTGTACAATGATCGATCTACAAGCCGACAACATCATTTGCGCATAAAGTTGTATCTCGTCTTAGAAGTATTGTACTAAATAAGTACTTTTCTGCAGAAACAACTTTTCAATGGCCCCGAATTCACCTAAACCCAGTTCACAGTCACACCCATTTTACTGGGACACAGTAATGTTTCGTTGCACGATATACTGTAGACTTGCTGAAAATAATAACCTATTTTATTAACAACAATGACGTAAAAGCATAAAGGGCACAATTCACGTCCTAATATATATTTATACACGCCGGACCATTTGTTGTTTTAGATTGCTTGTTACTATTCTTGTCTTTTATTGATTTATTTATTGATTGATAATTTATTTACTGTATTTACTGGTCGTTCATACAGTGTTTTACTTAGGCGAGAAGTAACCTATAAAATACAAATGTGTGAAATAGCTGTTTCCATTCTGATCCAGAACTATCACAGGTGATTTCCTTGAGCTTTAATTTGAGATGCTTCTGTTATTTATCTGTTATTGTGTTGTTTACAGTTTACTGTGTTGTTTGAGTCGGACACGACTCTGGTCTGTCTGTCTGTCTCTCTCTGTCTCTCTCTCTCTCTCTCTGTCTCTCTGTCTCTCTCTCTCTCTCTCTCTCTCTCTCTCTCTCTCTCTCTCTCTCTCCATGTCTCTCTCTCATGTCTCTCTCGCTCGCTCCGTCCCCCATCAGATCTACAAGTTCAGATCTGCTATTTTCGCTATATTTGAATTGAAATCCTGAATAATGTGTTGCTATTTTTGAATTGGAATCCTGAGGGATCTTTCTTTCATTTCAAATGCATTTAGTCATTTATGTTAACTTTATGCACTAAATTACATTGGACATAAAAACAAAGACGATGACATTTGAATACTAGTAATTAGCTGAAATCAATAATTACATCATTGTTCTGATATTATAACCTGCAGGCCACATTAACCCATTTTGGGGGCGGGAACCCCTTTTGGTGTTAGCATTATGCTATGCTTTAGCTATTGAAAAATAGCAGATCTACAAGCTCGTAGCGCGCCACCGAGTGGCGCGCTACGAGCTTGTAGGTCTGCTATTTTTTTTTTATCGAAGAACGACTGACACAGAAACATAGCTTTTTCAAGAAAACTCTCAGGATGTAGAAGACATTTTTTAGAAAGAATGAATGGGTTAACCCATTCTGAACGGGCACCCATTTTGGTGTCAGCATCATGTTATGCTTTAGCTATTTAAAAATAGCAGATCTACAAGCTCATATCGCGCCACCGAGTGGCGCGATACGAGCTTGTAGGTCTGCTATTTTTGAAAGAAATCGAAGAACGACTGACATTTTTAGAATCTGATCTCAGTTCAGAATGGGTTCGTCAGACCAGCGTGTGTCCGGCGGAAACCTCGTATGAATCTGATCTCAGGTCAGAATGGGTTAAGTGATGGCGGCGGGCCGGGCTGGGGGCCGGCACCCGGACCTCCAGAACGCCCATGTATGTACAGTATGCTCTCTCTCTCTGAAAGGCGGCCCGGTTTCATCCTCCGGTTGCAGCCGGGCGGGCCGTGGCCTGGCGGGCGCCTGCACGCTTTTGTTGAATTCCTCTCCCTATAATGTGCATGTGATGAATATTTTTCAGATGCGGCTCCTCCGGGCCATATCTGATCAAAACAAATGCACCTGCACTTTTTTTTTTCTCTCCTGTCTGTCTTTCTTTCTTTCTTTCTTTCTTTCTTTTTCCCTTTTTCCTTTTTTTTTTTGCCACTGCATCTCCCCCAGGACCAGTAAAAATTGACTCCCTGACTTCCTCCATGAGGCAATTACGAGCCATCTGTTCCCATCTTTGGTGGTTCCAGCTCGTTTTGTTTTCTGCGATTGTTCCGTCTAATATCCCATTCTGACCTGAGATCAGATTCATACGAGGTTTCCCACTGGACACACACTGGTCTGATTAACCCATTCTGACCTGAGATCAGCTTCTAAAAAAATGTCAGTCGCTCTTCGATTTTTCAAAAATAGCAAGACCTACAAGCTCGTATCGCGCCACTCGGTTGCGCGATATGAGCTTGTAGATCTGCTATTTTTCAATAGCTAAAGCATAACATGATGCTGACACCAAAATGGGTGCCCGGTCAGAATGGAATATCAGAGGCCTGGAAAAGGAAGAAAAAAAAAAAGAAAAGAAAAGGTGTTAGGAGGACGGGCATGAGTATGGAGGGATACAAAATGAGGAGTGGCATGAAGAGAAATTAATCGAATCTAACGGCAGAACCAGATCTTCCCCACTGAAAGGAGATAGTCCCACAAGAATGAGAGCCATTACCATATTCATCACCACCGCACAGCACACAGCCTGCTGTATGCAAAGTGGAGGAGAAGACAGGAATAGGACCCCCCCCACCATCCCATTTGAGGAAGCTTTCGTTTTAACCACTTGTCTTAAGCCCTGTTATTTTTTTCTTTCTTCAAAAAGATGTTATTCTCTGAAAATGGCAGATTTTTACAAGCCTGTGTAAACGCGTCACTTCGCAAGCTCGTAGATCTGCTACAAAACATACGTAGCCCAAAAAAATGCGGACACCAGGTTGAAAGTGGCTAATAATTCTTTGTTTTTCACAAATCCTCTTTAGCGTTGAGCCCACCTGACGTTCGCTAGTGCACGAGACGCCGGCGTAATTTGTTTGTGGCGCGGGGCGTGGTATAATAATAACAACCCATTAGTGTCCCTGTCAGATATTGTGGCAATATCTATATCCGGGGTTGTTATGTTGCCATGCTGAATCACATTATTGTTTTGTTACAGGGACTATTGGCCCCATTACTCTCTGCCACGCAGACGGCAACGGCAAGGCAGCGTGTAGATTTAATTGTAGCAGCTGGATCCGACGGTTGTAACGCCGGTATCAATAACCCGGGATAGCTCGATGCCACCCTGGGCCTATATAATTTTCCATCTCTTGTGACAGGGGTAGAAGATAGAAATAATCAGTCACCTCAGCGGCCAAGCAGCCAGCCAGCCACGCCACGCAGGCAGCCAGGCAGCCAGGCAGGCAGCCTGTAGGACCTTCATGACATTTAGAAACAGTGCTGGATCCATCTGTGTCCAGGGGCCTCGGCACACGTCTTTTTCTCTGTGTGTGTGTGTGTGTGTGCGTGCGTGCGTGCGTGCGTGCGTGCGTGCGTGCGTGTGTGTGTGTGTGTGTGTGTGTGTGCCTGTGCCTGTGCCTGTGCGTGCGTGCCTGTGCGCGTGCGTGCGTGCGTGCGAGTATGTGTGTGTGAGAGATAGAGAGAAAGAAAGTGTCAGAGAGAATGAGAGAGGTGAGATAATGCTGTATCTCTCTGTTATAGAGAACAGGTACAGTATGTTATACAGATGTAAGGACCAGATTAGACCATTATTATTTTGAATACCAGACGAGTCGCCACTTTACCAACTCGCCCCGTCGTACAGCCGTCGGAACTGCGCGGCCTTACCTAAGTAAATGATGCCTAACCTATTTTAGAGCCGAATAAAAGTCGGTTCGGCGCTGTAGAGCCTACAATTTGACGTCATTTGAGGTTCGGGGGGACGGGTACCGTCCTAAAGTCGGCTCTTCGGTGCTACTGAAAATTCCTGACGAGCCGAAATCATTTCGGCACTACAGTGCCGAAACAGTGGTAAAATAGGAGTATGAATCGGCCCTTAGGTTAAACCTAACCTTATTTCTAACCTTAACCTCAGTAAAACTATGCCGGCCCTAAACCTAACCCTATGCCTAAACTTAACCCCGGTAAAACTTTGCCTAACCCTAAACTTTTTTCTAACCTCATTCTCAGTAAAAACAAAATAAAGAATACAAGAACCACAGCACCGTGAGGTCGGCGGAAAAAAACGAGGGGAGAGATGTTACCATTATTTGATACCTGATACCATTATTTTTACCTTTAAAAAAAAAAAACCTATGTTTCTCTGTCACAAGTTCACAACCTCCCGCCCGTTGTTTTCGTTCGTTTCCAACATTATTTTCTTGGTTCACTCACTGTGTTTTGTTATGGCTTTCCTCCAGTTAGCTCATAGCATTAGCTTCCGTTGCTGTCCGTCCAACGCATAGAGTTATAATAAATAGGGTCCAACATCACTCGTCACTGGTGTTAACCCCTTAACACAACAACAGCAGCCAATGGGGCTTCATGTTGCGGCGTTCAGACTATGGGTTTTATGGGGAAAGTCTCCCATTGGCTTAGAGGCAGCCTGGAGGCATGCCAATCATGAAAAAGTGTCCACTAAGGTCATGTTTACGGTGATGTTTAGTCCAGGGTGCTTTTCAAGCTCCTGGCTTAAAGGCTATATAATACTGGGAGGAGTCACCAGAGGTCTCATGTTTCATTCTCTGTGGCCTTGTCGCAGGTTTCCTAAATGTAGGACTATATATAACCCATTCTGAACGGGCACCCATTTTGGTGTCGGCATCACGTTATGCTTTAGCTATTGAAAAATAGCAGATCTACAAGCTCATAGCGCCGAGTGGCGCTACGAGCTTGTAGGTCTGCTATTTTTGAAAAAAATTTAAGAACGACTGACATTTTTAGAATCTGATCTCAGGTCAGAATGGGTTCATCAGACCAGTGTGTGTCCAGTGGAAACCTCGTATGAATCTGATCTCAGGTCAGAATGGAATAAGGCCAGGATAGAGGCTGTTGGAGGTCGTGTTGAGCGTTGGGTTTAGACTGAGGTGCAGAGGTGGAGGCTGGGGCAGCCCTTTATCTGTGCAACAAGCAGTGGTGGAATGTAATTAAACAATCGTGTTCCAAAATCTCCCTGCCGTGTTTACACTAACCTTTGAAGAGCCACTGCGCCGTCTTTGATACAGTAGTTGCTTGTCATGAAAATCCACTTTAAAACGGTGTAATTGCTTGTAGTATAGTGTTCAAAGATATTGCAAAACAGAGCGGAGGAGGAAAGCGCCCACACCGCACCGCACGACCGCCGCCATTCTAATGCATTGGGCCTCAATTTCCCATAACTCTAAGGTTTTTTTCGTCATCAAGACGTGTCACCTATCCCACTCTGTCTGGGGGAATCCCCGTATGACTTCAATCTCATTAAAAAACGCAGATTAAACAATGAAGACATAACTCGTGTAACTCATGAAGCTGTTCTACAGTCAATTAACTCGGGTATAACTCGTGTTCAGGAGTACTGTAGTACGTACAGAAGTACTGTTCTCCAATTTTCAATACTTTTACTTCTACTCCACTACATTTAATTGTACCTTCCAATCGCTGTTGCATGTTTTCTTCACAGGTGGTGGGAGTGTTCGACTGTTCGTACGCAGCAGCGCACACAGACACATAACAGATGGAGTCGTGGAGCTCAGTTTGCGTGTATTTATTGACAGAGTTGTACAGATGAGATGATAATATGATTATCCTACGTCTTATGTTTTTATGTTTGCTGCTGGCTGCCTACGTTCACTCCCACCACCTGTGAAGTAGCATGCAACAAAGATTGCCATTTTTTAAAAGATTTGTTTTTGGCTTATGTGCCTATTATTGCTAGTTGCAGTGAAGTCGGACAGGAAAGAGGGAGAGAGAGAGAGAAGGGGAGAGACGACGTGCAGCAAAGGTCGTCATGAACGGGACTCGAACACGCGACGCGCTGTCAGGCCAGAGCCTATAACCCATTCTGACCGGGCACCCATTTTGGTGTCAGCATCATGTTATGCTTTAGCTATTTAAAAATAGCAGATCTACAAGCTCATATCGCGCCACCGAGTGGCGCGATACGAGCTTGAGCTTGTCTGCTATTTTTGAAAAATCTAAGAGCGACTGACATTTTTAGAATCTGATCACAGGTCAGAATGGGTTCATCAGACCAGTGTGTGTCCGGCGGAAACCTCGTAATGAATCTGATCTCAGGTCAGAATGGGATAATGTGGCATGCGCCTGGACCGGCGTTAGGCCAGCGGGCGCCCCAAACGATTGCCATTTAAAATCCTACAGTTGACCACCAGGGTCCCCCAGGGCTCTGTAACTCGGCCCGCTCTGAGGAGAAACTTCCCAAGATAAAAGCCCTTGAGGGAAAAGGAAAAGGCAAAGGGAAAGGAAAAGGAAAAGCCCTTGAGGGGAAAGGAAAAGGGAAAGGAAAAGGGAAAGGGAAAGGAAAAGGAAAAGCCCTTGAGGGGAAAGGAAAAGGGAAAGGAAAAGGAAAAGGGAGAAACCATGGGTGACAAAAGAGGGGACACATGCTCTTCCAGTGTGGATGGGTGGGTGCATGTGCAATATATGCTGAGTGGGCAAAATCCACATGCAAAAACAAACAAGAGAACATTTACTTGTAACGGAGCATTTCTATATTGCAGTATATTGATACTTTTACTTAAAGGGATAGTTCAGATTTTTTTAACTTGAGCTGTATGAAATACTATAGTGGTTGCAACTGTATTAATTGATTGCCCGAGTCCCGTGGTGGTGGGTTCTGCTCTGGTTTTTGGTGAAATATGAAGTAGTTCCGGTCATTTTCTGGGGGGCACAGGGGGCCATGCATTAAAAGTAAATGAATCCACAAAACTAACGTCATTTGTATTCTTGACCTATTTCTTATATTTTAGAAATAGGTCAACAATGCAAATTACGTTCGTTTTGTGAATAAATTAACTTTTACTGCGTGGCCCCAGTGCCCCTCACAAAATGACCGGAACTACTTAAAGGGACACTTCACCCTTTTTGCAAAATAATATATGTTAATGTTGTTTAGAAGCTTTAGAACACTTTCCTGGGGGTCTTTATCTGTGTAATATGTGGTTTTAGCTATTTTAGATTGTAGCAGTGAGCACAGTGTCTCTGATGTCATGGACACTGGTCTCACTACCTTCCTGGACTACAATTCCCATAATTTTTTGGTGCACTGCTCCTCCTTGTGGATAGGGGGAAAGCTGTCTTACTGAGACAACATGTAGTCCAGGAAGGAAGTGAGCCCAGTGTCCATGACATCAGAGACAGCAGGCTCACTGCTACAATCTAAAATATCTAAAACCACATATTACACACATAAAGATGTCCAGGAAAGTGTTCTAAAGCTTCTAAACGTCATTAACATATATTTTTTTGCAAAAAGGGTGAAGTGTCCCTTTAATATTGACCAAATCCAGAGCAGAACTCCCACCACACGACGGGACAGTTGCATCTCACTATATTAATGGCAAGTATTTCATACAGCTTAAGTATGACATGTGCATATACCTTTTTCCACCAGATGATGATGCAACAGGGGGGGGTCTCTTGTGACCAGAGAGACACCATGCCGTAACCAGAGCTTCCCCACAACACCTGATCTACATACAGGTACATCCTGTCCACCCTAAGCACTAAGACACTGGATCCCATCAGATGTACAGGTATTTGTTTTAACCACATTGAACCCTATAGTGCAGTGTTTCCCAATCGTTGTTGTTATCGCACGTCTTAAAGGTATATTCAGTGATTTCACTCAAAAAACCTTAGGTTTCGTTTTTGCCTTGGGACCTAAGCCTTTCATCCAATCAGGATAGAGAGCCAAAAACGAAGCCTAAGGTTTTTTGACCCCCAGGGGTTAACTGGGGACAGGGAGGAACTCCTTATATGGTCAGCACACTCTATAGTAGGGAGGATTATCACAACAAAACAAAGAAATAAGTGATATTTGAATTAAGTGAAATCACTGAATATACCTTTAATGGTTAGACGTGCGATAACGATCGCAACAATAGGAAGCCTGCAGCCCAGCAGCTATAATATTGCGTTCGGGGGAGGGTTAGTGTTACTTTCTGTCACATCAGACGGCACACCTGGACATATCAAACGGCACACTAAAGTGCCACGGCACCAGTGGCGTGCACAGATAGACACTAGGGGGTGCTAGAGCACCCCCTGCCCTTTTGGCAATTTTGCTCTTAAAAAAAAAAAAAAAAAAAAAAAAGGGTTTCTTTTTTTTCTTAATTTGTAGTGTGTGGACCATGGTGACATTGATCAAATCTTGATAAAAAACGCTTCTACTATATTATTTAGGCCCCCCCACACAATCTAAAGCTATATGTTTCTATGTCAGTGCACTGGTTCTTCGATAAATAAATAAAATAGCAGACCGACAAGCTCGTAGCGCGCCACTCGGTGGCGCGCTACGAGCTTGTCGATCTGCTATTTTTCAATAGCTTAAGCACCAAAATGCGCTGCACAAGGTGCCCTTTAATTTCACTTGAGCACCTGCCCCTCTAAATGTCTGTGCACGCCTTTGGTTCCCAAAGTGGGGTCCGGGGTCCCTTTTAGGGTCTGTAACTCAGAGAATGTACAAATGGAACCAAACGGGTCCGTTTGGTTCCATTTGTAGAGAGTTAAATTAAACTTTGATTTTACAATATAAATTGGGGGGTCCATAGTTACACTAATGCATGTCAAACCTGGGGGTCCTTGAAATGAAAATGGTTGAGAATCACTGCTAGAGCCGCAAAAAATCTTCTCTTATGGGTGCATATATTTGCAAATGGGGGTCCGCAGGCTAATGGGTTTCATTTCGGGGGTCCTTGGGACATGAAAATGTTTGGGAACCACTGCCCCTATAGTGTCCCTATTCTGGGACGAATGTTTTGACAAAAATAGCACACAATCTACAAGCTCACAACACGTTTTTGGCAAACAGACTTTGTGTAGAGAAAACGCCTCGCAGCGTACAGATATTTGTGTGTACAATATTTATCTGTGGAACTGGGGAGAGTTTAACACGGAAACCGTAGGATTAAATTAACCGTGAAGCCCGCCAAAAACCGTAGGCTATACGTTTTCCAGGGTTTATATATTCTTTAATCCATGTTTTGTGATCGGATCGAATCGTTATAGCTGCCGCGCGTTGGCATAACAGTCAAAAGTGTGACGGCGGCCATTTTGAAGATGTGGGCGCACTCTATCTCTATGTGCTGCTTTCAATGGCCTGTGTCGGCGCAATGGATGTCGTTTCTGGTGAAAGCAAGGCTTTTCGGCGGCCGACAGCAGGAGGCGCTGTGATACTCACGGTGGGGTTTTGTCACCACCGACCGACTACCAAGAGAACAACAACCCGGTCAAGACACCACACACAGCATGTTGTCATTGTAACATCCGGTTAGGGATATTTGGCTCTTCAAAATGAGGGTTGCACGCGCTAAAACATCGGCAATGCGCGATAGATATATTAACCCATTCTGACCTGAGATCAGATTCATAACGAGGTTTCCGCCGGACACACACTGGTCTGATGAACCTATTCTGACCTGAGATCAGATTTTAAAAATGTCAGTCGCTCTTCGATTTTTCAAAAATAGCAGACCTACAAGCTCGTATCGCGCCACTCGGTGGCGCGATATGAGCTTGTAGATCTGCTATTTTTCAATAGTGCCCATTCAGAATGGGTTAAGTAATCCTGGGGCGGTCGTAAGTGGTTATGCTTATAAGTTCAAATGTGATGATGAAGTGGTATATATATATACAGCACTTTGCTAATTATAATTATGCTTCAAAGTATATTATGCACCCAGACACATTTTTGGAGGCCCAGAGGTGCTGTATATGTGTGAAATAATTGGGGGTGGGGGGATCTCTGACACTGGATCTTCTCTTAATTGGGGGGGCGAGATGTTTGTCAAAAACATGGAGCTATATAGCAGCCTGCATGCACGATCTTGCAGCAGCAGCAGCAGCATGCATCAGACAGCACTGCAGGCAGCATCGCAGCCCCAGATGCTCAGTCAGACTCCCAGCCGAGATAATGCTGCCTGGGGTTGGGGGGGGGGGGGGGGGGGGGGCGGGGGTATGGGGGGGGGAGCAGGAAACAGACGTGTCGGCAGTGGTGGAAAGTAACTAAGTAACTATAATATTGTACTTCAGTACTGTACTTAAAGGGTTGGTTCGGATTTTTTTGGGACATGAAGCTGTATGAAATGCTTGCCGTAAATATCGCGGTTGCAAAGGTATTAACCCATTCTGACCGGGCACCCGTTTTGGTGTCGGCATCATGTTATGCTTTAGCTATTTAAAAATAGCAGATCTACAAGCTCATATCGCGTCTGATCTCAGGTCAGAATGGGTCAATCAGACCCAGTGTGTGTCCAGCGGAAACCTCGTATGAATCTGATCTCAGGTCAGAATGGGTGCCTGGCCGAGTCCCGTGCTGGTAGTGCTGCTCCTGTTTGGGGGAATATCAAGTAGTTCACGCATAAATAAATCCAGAGCAGAACTCCCACCACGGGACTCGGGGCAATCAATTAATACAGTTGCAACCACTATATTAATGGCAAGTATTTCATACAACTTCAGTACAAAAAAATCTGAACTATGCCTTTAAAAGTACTTATAGGATCAACATTTTAGAGCAATGGAGAGTGTGGAAAAGAGGTGAAGAAACGAGTGCGCAAGTCAGGTGTTTTGGAGATGAAGCCAGAGAGGCCAGACTGAGATGGTTTGGACATGTATATACAGTAGAGGAGCTAGTGGGATAGTGAGTAGAAGGATGTTGAGGTTGGAACTGCCAGGCAGGATGCCTAGGTTAGCCCATCCTGACCGGGCACCCATTTTGGTGTCGGCATCATGTCATGCTTTAGCTATTGAAAAATAGCAGATCTACAAGCTCATATCGCGCCACCGAGTGGCGCGATACGAGCTTGTAGGTCTGCTATTTTTTTTTAATCGAAGAACGACTGACATTTTTTGAATCTGATCTCAGGTCAGAATGGGTTAGAGGAAGACCAAAGAGAAGATGTATGGATGTAGTGAAAGAGGACACAGAGAGAAGAGCAGGCAGAGGCAGATGATTCTCTGTGGCGACCGCCTGAAGGGAAAAGAAGAAGATAATAGGCGAACATTCGGTGTGCTGCCCGTTAGTCTGACCGACGTCTCAATATTCAGATACAATTTAGATTAGTGTGAGGTTAGGTTTAGGTATATTGTTTTTTTGTTTTTTGTTTTTTTATGTTTTTTTTTATCGATGAAGAGATTTGGAGTAGAGGGGGAAACATAAGGGGCCAAGTATAGACCCCTGAGGTACCCCAGACGGTAAGTGAAGTAGGGTTTAACCCATTCTGACCTGAGATCAGATTCATACGAGGTTTCCGCCGGACACACACTGGTCTGATGAACCCATTCTGACCTGAGATCAGATTCTAAAAATGTCAGTCGCTCTTCGATTTTTTTCAAAAATAGCAGACCTACAAGCTCGTATCGCGCCACTCGGTGGCGCGATATGTGCTTGTAGATCTGCTATTTTTAAATAGCTAAAGCATAACATGATGCTGACACCAAAATGGGTGCCCGGTCAGAATGGGTTAAGTGGTTAACGCTATTTACATGTAACGCTGTAACATACTCGGTGTGTATGTGTGCATTTGGTTTCATTTGTACACTTTGAACACATATTCCTGCGATAAAAAATAAAAAAAAGAATTGCGGTCACAAAATTAGAAAAATGAGAAATGTGAAAATTAGAAATGTGCATATAAGAGTCATAGGTCATGACTGTTACCTTTGTGTCCAGTAGGGTCAAAATACATCTATGTATGCTGTTTAGTTTAATATTATCTTTTTCATCGTCTAAGTATTTGTATACTCTGTACAGTGACAATAAATAGAATCTAATCTAATCTCATCTCATGATAGTAAACTTTTATTATTTGTTCACTATCGTTTACAATTTGAAAGCTACTGTAAATTATGCTACAATTTGAAAGCTACTGTATGTAATGCTCATATTCTCTGTCTGTACACCTGCCTTGTGATATTAGTGATGACCTGGCCTACTCTACTTACCCCCTCAATATGTTTGTATTTGTCGACATCTAGTGGTTAGTTGGTGAACTGCCTTGATAAGAACTCCACGTGTGGGTCCTGGGTGTGAGTGTGAGTGTGAGGTGTTTCTTACACGCAGACAGCTCCGCTGGTTAGGCCATGTCTGCAGCTCGTCTACCTCGACAGCCAACTACACTCCAGCCAGAGGTCTGCAGGAGGCCAACAGAAGCGCTACAAGTGTAACAGTATTATATAATTACACAAAATATGACACAAATAAGTGCTTCTACCTGACTTAATTCTCCATGGTTCATGTGTATAGGAATACAGCCCCTTTAACCCTCTAACACCCGCATTAATTTCTACTACAAATATCATGACCAATGGCATTGAAATGTCATTGCAATGAACATCACTGATGACATTTAGGTGAAAAAAGAACAGAAAAGAATTATAATAATTTAGTAATTAAATAAAATAAAATTGTAGCTAAAAAGCAACGCTGGGTGTTAGAGGGTTAAGTCTCCCCCTTTTGCCCCCTGTATAAATGTCCTGCGACACCCTCCACCTCTTCCTTCTTTACTTCCGTCTTGGAACGAGGTGGGTGTCTTTGTTGACTTCTCTGTATAACATAATAAGAATTGTACTTGCAAATCGATTTATGCAGTGTTTGTTTCACTCTGTTTAGAGAGCCATTGCACTACTAAGAACTAACGTGGAGACGTGTCTGTTGTTATTCCTTGTCAGGTATGTTACGTTATATTATTTGTTGTGTTACTGTCGCTCTTTGGCTTCTTTACTTCCATCTTGGAACGAGAGAGCCATTGCACTACTAAGAACTAACGTGGAGACGTGTCTGTTGTTATTCCTTGTCAGAATAAAACGTGGTTTCCAAAGACACTTCTGGGTCCGTCCGTCCATTCAACACAACGCAGAGAGAGACAGATTACACCGGTTACACTAGGACCACATAAAGGTGCTACTTAAGAGCTGCAACATTCCACCCCCCACAAACCTGGAAAGGATAGCAGAAGACCGGGACGCCTGGCGGCGCTCCTCCTGCAACTCAGGTGTCTCCCGCTTGGAGACGAAGACATCCCTGAGACGCGCAGAGAAGAAGCGCAGGCAGCGGCATGAGCGCGCTGCAGGGACTATCCAACCAGGCTCGACACACCCCTGCCCCACACGTGGAAAAGGGTGCGGATCAGCAATTGACCGCCACATGTGGGCGCATGAGCGCACCAGACGCTGAAAACCCCCCTTTACCCCTGGGAGATATGAAGTCATCGTCGACTACGATGGACTGCCATAAGCAAGTAAGTGTGTGTGTGTGTGTGTGTGTGTGTGTGTGTGTGTGCGTGTGTGTGTGTGTGTGTGTGCGTGCGTGCGTGTGTGCGTGCGTGCGTGCGTGCGTGCGTGCGTGCGTGTGTGTGTGTGTGTGTGTGTGTGTGTGTGTGTGTGTGTGTGTGTGTGTGTGCGTGTGTGTGCGTGTGTGTGTGTGACGTGATCCACATGGAAGACATGCCTTTCTTAGACCCTTGTTTTGTCTTGCTGTATTGCATTGAAAGCATGCCAGAAATATGAATCTGATAAAAAAAAAATCCAATGTTATGCGTGCAAAGATCTGCCCTTGAAAATACAGGCAATAGACAATAAGATATCTTATCAACTTTGTTCACTTAACCCATATATATATTTTAATTACAGGTCAGGTTTACAGTAGTACTGTATCTCTGCTGGTCTGGGACCGCGGCCTCGGGGACCCCCCCAGTCAGAAGTCAAGCTCATAGCGCGCCACCGAGTGGCGCGATACGAGCTTGTAGGTCTGCTATTTTTGAAAAATCGAAGAGCGACTGACATTTTTAGAATCTGATCTCAGGTCAGAATGGGTTACTCAGACCAGTGTGTGTCCAGTGGAAACCTCGTATGAATCTGATCTCAGGTCAGAATGGGTTAAATGTGGCCCAAGAAAGTGAAGTCTATGAGTCTCTGCTGGAACTGTTACCTCCCGGCTCCCGACCTGACTCTGGATAAGCAGAAGAGGGATGGATGTATGGAAGGTAAGGTTTTCTATTGGTGTTGTTCCCAAAATTGGTTCCGGGGACCCCCAGGGGTCCTTGAGGGAGTTCCAGGGGGTCCCCAGCTAAATGATATAGTTTGGAACCAAATGGACCCTTATGGGTCTGTAACTCTGAGAGTGTACAAATTGAACCATTTGGTTCCATTTTGTACACTCTCAAGAGTTAAATTAACATTGATTTTACAATTTAAATTGGGGGTCCCGGAGATAGAAATGCCATTAAATGTGGGTCTGTGTAGACTGATGCATGTCAAACTGGGGCTCCTTGAAATTAAACAGTTTGAGAATCACTGCTAGAGCCGTAAAAAATCTCCTCTAATGGGGGTCCATGGAATATCTCTTCAAATGTCTGTCAATTTCGGGGACCTTGACATGAAAAAGCTTGGGAACCACTGTTCGGAGTTGTACTTCAGCGTTTTTCTTGTATTATGAAAAGATAATGTTTCATGATAAATGCTTTTACGTGATGTATTCCCATGCTTTTGTTCTTGCTTAAATGTAAGTCGCTCTGGATTAAGAGCGTCTGCTAAATGCCTAAATTGTAAATTGATAATTGCAACCAGTCAGTCTATAAGAAGTCCAGTGTGCAGCGAGCTGTGTTTTGCATTAATTACAGCCTACAATAATTATGCCCCAGGTGTGAGCAGACAGGCATGGCGCTGTGATCAATTTCTTCATTCTAAACGTCGCCTTCAAGTTCATCGACACGTTACAAGAAATGGTCCGCTGTACAAGTAAAATGAACACTGAGAATTTTTAAACTGCATGACATGTAGTAACATTGATTGATTGAATACTTAATGAACAGCTTGCAAATAGTAGCTAGTGGTACGATTATTACAATGGCGCACACAAAATGACCTTCCATTATGGTCCTGTATGTATTCAATTCAATTCGTCAAGACATTTAAAGACATACAATAATATAAGGCATTATCAATACTAGTAGCAATAGGCCCGGGCCAGCCTAGCGGTCTGGGCGCCTAGGCTGCTAATCCAGCCTGACAGCGCGTCGTGGGTTCGACTCCCGATCCCGACGACCTCCCCCCAATCTCTCTCCCCATTTCCCGTGAACCTACTTTCAGTATATCAATAGTCTCGCTTATCCACAATCTCCGAATGCTATTTAGAGTCTGGAACTACACCTCCCAAAATCAGAGTAAGGAAGCTGCCATTTCCGTTCCCAAAAATCATTTTTTTTTTCTTTTTTTAATTTCCTTTAATGCTATGCAACAAGCTATATATGCTTAGATGATTTATATTTATATTAGGATAAATGTGCGCGACTGTGAAGACGAAATGGAAGTGGGGATGAGGCTCCTCTTCCGCTTTATATTAGACTCATGATAGAACTTCCGTTGCTCCTCCAGACTGTATGATGGAAGCATTTGGAAATTACGAGAGGCAACGGTCTGGCAACGCGAGACTATAGTCTATCAATAAAGGCAGAAATATATATAAAATGTCTTTCAAAAAAAAAAAAAAAAAAAAAACCCACTAGTGGCAATAAAAAAAAAGGTATCTGTACAGTAAAACAGTCCAGTAAGGTGACTCCGCCAGACGGACCCAGCATAAAGCTAACGTTACTTTAGCTGTGTGCACGTGCGTCCCCGGGAAACATGACCAGCCCCGCAGCCACAAGAAGACCTCCCATTATCACAACAAAATGGCAACTTGTAAAGAATGGAAAGAAAGGAAAGAGGGAGGGAGTGGAGGTGTGAGATGGGAGTGACGGAGGAGGAGGAGGAGGAGGAGGAGGAGGAACTGCAGAACTGGTGGACTGAACTGAACACACAGCTACGCAAGGGGGAGGACACACACACACACACACACCTTCAACTCAGGTAAGGAAACTTTAGTTTAGTCTATTAATACAGAGCAGTGAATATATATATATTTTTTTACCTACACTGTTGAGAAAAATGTTCGTACGCCTAGAGTGAAGGAGCAGGTGCGTATAGGCAAGTGCACATCAATGATAAAAATTAAATAATACGCCCGCCCACACACTGGTGCTCTGCACGTTACAAGGGAACATTTAAAGGAGACATTAACCTACCTAGTGTTAATCTAACTCTGAGAGTATACAAACGTAACCAAATGGACCCTTATGGCTCCATTTGGTTACATTTGTATACCATACTCTCATACAAGTGGATAGATCGACACGATTTGACCGCGTACACGGGTGTAATAATAAGGCTTGAATGCTTAATCGGGCCAGTGGGTGTCCAGTGGAAACCTCGTATTAATCTGATCTCAGGTCAGAATGGGTTGAAATATTAGATGAAAACATCTGCTGTTCATTTGTACTTTTGCAACAAACAAAAAAACGTGTAATACATGTAAAAGCACACATAACCTACATTATTGTATCACGCCTGGGGCAAACTGTCAGGCAGCACAAATTTGTTGTCTAAAGTTTACATGTGTGAAATAATTTTACGCACTGTACAAGCTCCCTGTGTTTCGCAGTTACAAAATGTACCGTGGTAATAGGAATAGAGAAAGCAACAAAGGAAAGGGTCAGATAAACTGTCACAACAACAACAATATCAATTATACATACTGTATGGTGCGTGCTAAAATAAATAAATGAAATGTTACAGTCTCTTCAGGTGCAAGAAAGATACATCAGTTAGCCCCGATTGTTCTCTTTCAATGTCCAGGGTCAATGAATAATGAAGAATGGCTTGATTTGCTGTTATTATTTAACCCATTCTGACCGGGCACCCATTTTGGTGTCAGCATCACGTCATGCTTTAGCTATTTCAAAATAGCAGATCTACAAGCTCATATCGCGCCACCGAGTGGCGCGATACGAGCTTGTAGGTCTGCTATTTTTGAAAAATCGAAGACACTTTTAGAATCTGATCTCAGGTCAGAATGGGTTAATAATGAAACTGTCAGGATGTAATAGACATTTTTAGAATCTGATCTCAGGTCAGAATGGGTTAAAATCCAATCATATCTTTCTGCCAACGTACAGATATACCCGTCGTCAAGTGTCTCGGGCGGCTCTTCACAGAGCTGCGGCCTTTCAGTACAGCCTGTGCTTTGAATGGGCCTTATTGTTTTTGGATTGCAGACACGGTGGAATGCACGCTGTCCCAAACATCCAAGCGTAATCTTCTCAATTATGAATGGTATCATTTATTCTATAGTTTCAGCACCTCGGCGAGGGCCCGTCCCGGTAGCTTAGCAACCCCCCGGTTGCTTCTCATTCAACATTAAAGTGGGGTAACGCGAGACGACACGGTGGCCTCGCTCCAGGAGAGTGACCGGGATTTGTTACCACCAACGCGTAACCTACATTTTCCCACATTCCGACAGAACAGATTGGTGACTCCCTCGTATGCACCTGTTGGGCACCCGTCTCTACTATAGCCAGTGGTGGTGGTGGAAGTAGGCTCTGATTCTTTTACCCGCAGTGTAGGACTCCGTTACCTGTGTAGAAGTCCTGCATTCAAAATGACTTAAAGTCACCAAAATGTAGAAGTATTCATTATGCAGAAAGTATTATATTTACACAGCATTAAAAACCCATTCTGGTCGGGAACCCCTTTTGGTGTTTTTTAACCCATTCTGACCTGAGATCAGATTCATACGAGGTTTCCACTGGACACACACTGGTCTGTTCAACCCATTCTGACCTGAGATCAGATTCTAGAAATGTCAGTCGTTCTTCGATTTTTCAAAAATAGCAGACCTACAAGCTCGTATCGCGCCACTCGGTGGCGCGATATGAGCTTGTAGATCTGCTATTTTTAAATAGCTAAAGCATAACATGATGCTGACACCAAAATGGGTGCCCGTTCAGAATGGGTTAAGCATTATGTTACACTTATCTGCTATTTATTTTTAATCGTGAAAATGTGACGCAAATCTTAATATATTCTTTCAGAGCGAACGTTTTTAACTCAAATATTTGCTTCTGGGGGGGGTCCCTTGAACAACATATTTTGAGATGGGGGTCCACGGTCAAATACATATCATTCTGGGGGTCCTTGACATGAAAAAGGTTGAGCACCACTGACATAGAAACATAGGCTTTTCAGAAAACCGTTTGGATTTAGAAGTGGCCTCGGGGCTAAATGGGCTAATGTGTAGTTAATGTTGTTTATCTTAATTGAATCTATAATTATTTATTTTTTTAGATTTATTAAAGTAGATTTAGCTACAACCTTAGCTCTTCCTGGGTTCCATATAATGTCCACATAAAATGTGTAAATGTACTTAGTTTACTTTCCACCACTGGTCCCAACCAATAAAGACAGTAATATAGCTGCTCAACCTTTTCCTGTTCCCAGAAACCTAGTGTGTTCAGGTAATCCACAGCATTGACAGCACTGACCTCAACTCTCCTGAAATTTGAAAACGTTTCTCTGGCCTATATGTTTTGTTTTGTTTTTATCTTGGAAATCAAACAAATCAGTAGATCAGTAGGGTCAGTAGATGCCGCACAAACATCAAAGGATACACCCATGACGACATTAAGGCATTTTGACCGGGCACCCATTTTGGTGTCAGCATCATGTTATGCTTTAGCTATTGAAAAATAGCAGATCTACAAGCTCATATCGCGCCACCGAGTGGCGCGATACGAGCTTGTAGGTCTGCTATTTTTGAAAAATCGAAGAACAATTTTTTTTTTTTTTAGAATCTGATCTCAGGTCAGAATGGGTTTAATCAGACCAGTGTGTGTCCGGCGGAAACCTCGTATGAATCTGATCTCAGGTCAGAATGGGTTAAGGCATTTTTTCATCCGTTCCAAACACGAGAAACTGTTCTTATCCACTGGCACTCTGAGGTCATTATGTTTTCCGAAGGGACTTTATTGTAAGCCTGTCGAGGACGGTAAACCGACACCTGCTCCTTTTCATCCTAGCAAAAGCCCTGTTGTTTTGCTTCTGGGGGTAAAAGACTCCCTTCCGACGAGGGCCGTTAACCTATATATAATGTACTGTATTTACCCCTCCTGAATCATTCAGGATGATCACACACAGCACTACGAGGTAAATACAGCGGTACCCTACAATGGATTACACCGTAGGAGATGGGCTATCTCATCTACTGATGGTGTCTCTCATGGGCCTTTTAGACTAGAGGCACCTCATGTTTGGTGGAGAAAGACAGGGCTCAGTTTCAATGCCTCGAGCAGATAAGATATGTCGTATCCACATGCAGAATCGACAATGCGAGGTCTGTGTTGCAGTGGAAAAGCTGCAGCACAAAAGTTTTTTTTCGTATTTCAATATATATATATATTCATACTATACTTATATATTATTATTCATAGTGCCTATTTGAGAACATTTAACTTGCAAGCAAACAAATCAATGAATAGAAATAGACAAATTAAACTATTTTAATTTAACAATTTAATGTCCTATTCCAAAATGGCTTATCTACAAGCTCAGTTGTGAGTTTTTAGATGTGCTATTCGGGGAATTCTTTGCCCCAAACGGGGACGCCCCCGGTTGAAAGTGGTTAAACATTGGAACACATTGGCTGCATAACCGATATCTAAAAAGTCAAATAAAGGTCAAAATATCAACTACTAAAGCAATATATCCGTTTGGCTCTAGCCAGTGTTGTTTTCGTCGACTAAAACTAAGACTAAAAATGTTCGTCGACTACCTTTTTTCACTGACTAAAACTAAATAAAAACTAAATAAAAACGAATCTATTGATGACTAAAACTAAGACTAAATATACTGACAATTTCGTCAACAAATAAAAACTAGACTGAAATGTTAGGCAGGGACTAGTGGACAAGAGATCCAGTTTTATGCTGGGTTGCATGCTGAAAATAGCAGATATACAATCTCACAACGTGTCGCAGCGCAACGCGTTGTGAGATTGTATATCTGCTATTTTCAGCATGCAACCAAAGTGTAAAATATGTCATTACAACGACATCAAGGCCTGTCAAAACACATTTTAGTCGACTAAATCAACTGCAGATTTAGTCGACTAAAAACGTATGGCATTTAGTCGACTAAAACTAGACTAAACACTAGAACATTACAGGTGACTAAAATGTGACTAAAACTAAGTGACAACTATTCAAGATGACTAAAACTAAAATAGAAATTTGCTGCCAAAGACAACACTGGCTCTAGCTTACCATTTGAGACTGTTGAGTGCTCACGATGAGTGACACTTTAGATGAGGCCCAGAGGTGACTTGACCAGACACAAACTGAGAGACAAAGAGTCACAGATCTGTGTCCGCGTCTACTGGGAGTTGGCATTCATCGAGAGAAACTCATCGTCACATGACCCTGTTTTCTACCTCACTATGCATGTTGGGAAAACAAACTTTCTGACTGAACTGATCGCACATGCACCCAAGAATATGTGAAGTGCAATTTAAATGTTTCATTGGTCGCAGCAGTGCACCTTAGATTTGTCCGTGTGTGTGTTTGTGTGTGTGTGTGTGTGTGTGTGTGTGTGTGTGTGTGTGTGTGTGTGTGTGTGTGTGTGTGTGTGTGTGTGTGTGTGTGTGTGTACTGTACTGTACTGTATGTGTGGGTCCACCTAAAGGATATGCTGGTGCACCATACTGTATAATTATGCACTTGTCAGATGGTGGAATATATCAATAGAACGATACATCATACACGATGTTACACAAGTACATTGTGAACAGAGATTCTACACGATCACATCATGTCATTAACCCATTCTGACCTGAGATCAGATTCACACGAGGTTTCCGCCGGACACACACTGGTCTGATGAACCCATTCTGACCTGAGATCAGATTCTAAAAAATGTCAGTCGTTCTTCGATTTTTCAAAAAATAGCAGACCTACAAGCTCGTATCGCGCCACTCGGTGGCGCGATATGAGCTTGTAGATCTGCTATTTTTAAATAGCCAAAGCATAACATGATGCCGACACCAAAATGGGTGCCCGGTCAGAATGGGTTAAGTGTAAATGACATGGACACCTTTGACAACGTATCAATATACAATCCAGAGGTGTGCATACTGTACATACAGTGGTTACGCCACTTCAACATATTTGGAGAGGGGCAGACAGCCCTATAACTTCTGATTGGGTGGGCAGGATGCAAGTTTCGTCACCCCCCCCCCTGGTTACCGCCAGGCCTCCTACGCAGCATGTTCTCGGAATTAAGCAAATTGTAAACACCACAGAATTACTCTCGATATAAGTAAACGATACACGCACGCACAGACAGACAGACAGACAGACTCATTACAATACTGTTGTTCAGTAAATAAAATGATTTGTTTCAGATGGCAGGAAAGGATACTGTAGAGTGTCTGTAAACCAACAAATTGAGCCAGGTGTTATTACTTAACAAAAAATACCTTTTGTTGTTTTGTATTGTGTTGTGTTTTTTTTTTATAACCTAATAGCATGTTTATTGTTGTAATGTGTTGGGTGGTTGCCAACGATGATGTAGAGTCCCATACACACACATGCACACCACTGACCTCGGGGCAGGTGCATAGCAGTTATCTGAGAGCACTGTGGATGCTCATGAGGAACTGAATACAAACAATGGTGAAGAATGGGTACAATTGCACCTCAGGGGAGCCCTGCCCCAAATTGAAACCAGAAATGTAAATACTTGCAGGGAATATAAGCCCACCCTGTACCCTCAGGTGCCCATTAAAACTCAATGACTGCCGAGGACTTTTTAACGACGTGTTTAACGTCTTTTTAACATGGGCAAGATTAAAGAAATAGATATATGATGTCGGTCTGAGCCTTTTGGCGCCCCCTGGTGGCGATGAATGAGTTAACTCTAACCCTGTGTTTCCCTGTAAATTAATATTAATGTGTGCATTCAAATGAATAATCTAATGTGTTGGACCATTTGAAATTGATACGCTGAAGAAGGCATTTCTTTGCCAAAACGTTGGTCATCTTAACCCATTCTGACCAGGCACCCATTTTGGTGTCGGCATCATGTTATGCTTTAGCTATTTAAAAATAGCAGATCTACAAGCTTGTAGGTCTGCTATTTTTGAAAAATCGAAGACACTTTTAGAATCTGATCTCAGGTCAGAATGGGTTAATAATGAAACTGTCAGGATGTAATAGACATTTTTAGAATCTGATCTCAGGTCAGAATGGGTTAAAATAAAGTATGCGACCTCTCCTCTTCTCTGTTTCATCTGTGCACAAACACAAATCTTGTTTTGTTTCCCCTTGCAGAAGCAGATTCGCAAAGAGACAAAACGCAACCCAGGTAATCAAGAGGATCGTTGAAACCCTCCAACGAGGATGTTGACGCGGTCTCATTCAGAGAGAAGGCCCCTACCCGGACTCTCAGCCCTGCTGACCCCCAGGACCCCGCCGCGGAGCGATGAAACCTCCCCGTCACCCCCTCCCTCCTTCTCAGTGGGAGACTCCATCTTCATGCCGCCGGTGACGCCCACCTCGCCGCCTTTCTGGGTGACACAGGCCCTCTCCAACCTGGAGCAAGGGGAACGCGAGCTGCTGGTCCTCAGGGAGCAGCAGCAGACCGAAATCGAGGAGGTGAACCGGGACTTGGACAGGGCGTCGATCGAGGCCGAGCGGGAGGAGCGGCGGCTCCTCGAGAAGATCGAGCAGGACCACCGGGAGGCGCAGCGCTGCCTGGACCAGGTGAAGCGGGAGAACTCGGCCGCGGTGCGGGTGGTGCAGTCCCTGTTGGACCATCACCTGCGCAAAATGGGCCAGCTGAAGGTGCAGGTGCAGCGGTGGGGGACCAGCTCCGGCGGAGGTTCCAGCAAAAACCAGCTCCAGATGGGCGTGGCGGACATCACCCAACCGTGGGAGATCGCCCTGTCTCTGAAAAGGGTCAGCTTCCTGCCCAGCGCCGAGGCGAAGATCCTGAGCCTAGGCGCGGTTGACATCCAGGAGCAAAGCATGGTGTACCCCATTGGTGTCTGTGGCGTCCAAGGACAGAAATGTGCATTGCACTCAGGGGAGCCGGCGTTTGCAAACATAACCCCTCTGGAGATCCGAAAGGATCCTCTGTCGCTGACCGGGGCCAAGCAGAGCTCCGACGAGGCCAACAGGAGAAACAGTGGGAGCCTGCGCGTCGTCAGGAAACTGCGTTTGTCAGGCTCGGAGAACGAAGAGGAGCTCAAGTTGCCCGGCCCCAGGCGAGTGTCTGTGTCGTCCCAGGACGAGGAAGTGGAGTCGCTGTGCTCTGACACAACCGGGCAAGACCTGTTCCTAGCGTTCCCACCCGTCTCCAGCCAAGGGGAGTCTGAGGGGGACGAATCTGACGGCAGACAAAACAGAACCAAGAAGCAGTCCATCCTCAAGGGTCAAAGGAAGGCAGCAGGTCTCGTCTTGGTGCCCAGCGAGGACAACAGGACATCTAAGCACAGAGGGTCATTCACCAGCCACAGTCTGATGGATCTCTCCTCTGGACAGCGGCAGCATTCCAAACAAGGCCTCAGCGTGAGCAAAAGTCCACATGGATCTTCCACGGGCGACGGCAGCCCTCCGTCTCCTGTGGACAGTGAGGATTCCTGTTACACTCCTCGTGATGGCTCCCTCAAGGAAGAACACAAGCGCTCCATGTCCACCGCTGACCTACCTGGCAAACTACGACCCTTGATTAATGACAACAAGGGACTCAGGAGAACCAACAGGCCAACAAGACAGGACACCAAGGACGAAGCGAAGCGAGCTATAGGTTCTAACCGTGTGAGCAGATCTCTCTCCATGTCCTCCATAGACTCGGATGCCAGGGACCAGCAATCGGACAAGCGCAAGAGAGATTGGGTCGCGCCCGTTTTGAAGGAAATGGAGGAAGAAGGCATTGCAGGTTCCAGTGCACTAGATTCGGCATACCTGGTCAAGAAGATCGGGAAGCAGGGATCGGGCCGCAATGACTTCAACTTGCCCAGCGGGGTCCACGCTGCCGTCCAAGGTCAGCTGTTCATAGTGGACTGTGGGAACACCCGGATTCAGATCACCGACACCGGGAAGAATATTGTACAGCAGGTCTCTCCTTCGGGCACGGAGAAGTCGGCGCGCATCTGCAACTACTTCGACATCGCCGTGAACGACAAGGGCCTCATCGCGATGACGTGCGCCGCGGAGCGAGCCCTGCTGGTGTTCAGTCGCCACGGTCGCCTCCTCCAGACCTTTGGGGGAGCGACGATCGGCTCCAGCAACGAGGAGCTCGACGCGCCCCGAGGGGTGACCATCAACTACCTGGACGAGTTCCTGGTGGCCGACATCAAGCGGGGCACGCTGACCGCCCTGAAGCTGGACCCCAAGACGGGCGCCAGGCTGGAGCGCACGGTGGTCACGGGCTTCCACAGGCCCTACTTGGTGGCGGCCTGCCTCACCACGGGCATCATGGCGCTGTCGGAGCGAGGCAACGAGACGGGACGCGCGCCGTGCATCAGGGTCCTGGAGCCGGAGGGCTGGAGCACCATCCGGATCCTGGGCGTGTGCTCCGGCATGGGCCCCGTCCTGACCTGCCCCTGGGGCCTCTGCATCGACAGCGAAGGCGACGTCCTGGTGGCGGACTGGGGCAAGAAGGCCCACCGCATTCTGCTGTTCCCCGCCCTGGGGGTCGGCTGGCCCTTGGTGGGCGACGAGCTGAGCAGCCCGAGGGGTCTGGCTCTGCTTCCCGACGGGCAGGTGGTCGTGTCTGACAGCATGAACCACTGCATCAAGATCTACCAGTACAAGTGAGCTGGACAGAGGGAGGGTTTGGGACGGTGATTATTAATAGAGTGCGGATTCCGGTAAAATAACGAGGTATCTGCAAAAAACTGTAGTTTCTGAGGGTAGAATTGAGGGCTTAGTTTATATAAAGACTTGAAAGGTTAAATCCACTATCAGCAAAATATATCATTTTTGGCTATCAACTGTTTATGTTTTTACACGTGGTTTATAGTTGGGCTCATGGGTATAAAGAGACTTTAAAAAGCTTTTCCATTCATGCTGTAATCGCCATAACAGGCGGGACATACAATAGAGGTTTACGGCATCATTTCAATAACATCTAATCTAGTACTGCATGCTTTGATGTGATAGATTGATTGAATAATTTATTAACAGTTTGCAGAAAAAGCACAGGAAAGTACATGCAGTTCAATACAAGGTCTGCTAAGATTTAAAACCCAAGAAAGCACTACTGTTATTGTATGACTTGTTGGGTCCTTCGTGTTCAATTCATCTTATTCTAACTCTATAGTATAACGTTTTGATTATTTTTTTAGGCAGCACAAACTCAATTACTTATTATTTAAAAAAAAGGTTTATTTGTTAAGTTGTTATAGTGCATGATGATGCGTAGCAATGTTTATCTGTCAAATATTTCGAAAGGGATTGAATAAATTGTGAAACATTGCAATCACAGATATTCCCAGCAGGTTTAAGCAATGAGAGGCTTATCTGATAAAGTAAACAATTTAATGGGCATAGATTTGGGCTTGACTTACAGTAGGCTACTCTTGAACCTCCATTGTAAAAAAGAAAATAAAGTCTTACTGGACTTACAAAACGTGCATGTTGTCCTTCTTATAGGTGCCTATAATGTCGACCGGAATGCTTCCTATAGTGAATCTCCTGTGTCCCACTTTGCTTTGTCATTCGCTATAGTATTTCTGTGTTGACCCCATTTGTTCCAAGTCTCTGAGTCGGCAAACAAAACATGGGAGCACATATAAGGCCTTTTGTGTTGCTCAGTGCAACCTTACCTTAGCAACCAATGATACTGTATAAACAGATATTGTGATACATTTCCTGCATTTCCAGTGTTGTCATGATGAATGCTAAAAACAAATCTTTCTTTCATCGGGGGGTTGATTATGTCATGCTTTCTTATTCATGCTGTAATGCCTTTAGAAGGTGGTGTTTGGTGAATCAAAAATGATAAACGGTACAGACATTTTGTGGTATCTTTTATATTGTCTAAAAATAGTAAAAATATATTTTCCCCCGTAACTTCTGATTGGGTGGGCAGGGTGGAAGTTTCGTTACCCCCCTGGTTACCGGGCAGGCCTCCTACGCAGCATGTTCTCGGAATTAAGCAAATTGTAAACACCACAGAATTACCGGTAGCCTACTCTCGATATAAGTAAACGATGCACGCACGCACACACAGACAGACACACACACACAGACACACACACACACACACACACACACACACACACGTTCAGTTTTGCCTGCCCTCATGTATAGAGGAGAGATTGGGTTTAAAAGCACAGTCTGCCCTCTGCACTGCACCAGCACTACACTCTGCACAGCCATGCAGTTGCTCTTCAACACTCTCCTTCTGTGCGCGGCACTGGGGCTCACTAACGCTGCACCAACGTAAGTATACATAGTAACCACTTAAATCCTATTTAACCCATTCTGACCTGAGATCAGATTCATACGAGGTTTCCACGGGACACACACTGATCTGATGAACCCATTCTTGACCTGAGATCAGATTCTAAAAATGTCGGTCGTTCTTCGATTTTTCAAAAATGGCAGACCTACAAGCTCGTAGCGCGCCACTCGGTGGCGCGCTATGAGCTTGTAGATCTGCTATTTTTAAATAGCTAAAGCGTAACATGATGCTAACACCAAAATGGGTTCCCGTTCAGAATGGGTTAATTAATAATGCCCATTTTTCTTGAATTTAATGAATCTATTTGTGTTGTTTTGAAAAAAGAAAAACATATATATTTTTTCAATGTTTATTGAATGACATGCCCAGAATCAGTGGTGGAAAGCAACTGAGTATTTCCAATTTCCAATACTTCTACTCCACTACATCTCAGAGGCGGATATTGTAACTCCACTAGATTTATTTTTAAACTTTAGTTACTAGTTACTTTGATTATTATTACAAAACAAAACATACAGTAACCACTTCATCCCTATTACATTTCTACAAGCTCACAAAGTCCACACCCACAACACCAGAGGGAGTACAACAAACCATGTACAACCCAGATTCGGCACAAACAAGGGACTAAATTATTTTCGCTCCTATGCCACCAAAATGTGGAACGCCCTACCGACAGTCATTAAGACATGTGAATCCCTTGACTCCTTCAAAACCGCTCTCAAAGGGCACCTACGGACGGCCGCAATTCGAAACTGGCCCCTGTAAAATCTGAACCTATATGCACACAAGTATGCACAAAATTGTCTGTAAACCATGGCACATAGCATACATGCATTTTATTTTAATAAAAGGTATGTGGGTGGCCCAGGCCGTAGCGTAACGGTCTGGGCACCGGACTGGTGATCCAGTCGCGGTGTGCCGCGGGTTCGACTCCCGGACCCGACACGGCCTTTACCGCATGTCATCCCCCCATCTCTCTCCCGTTTCCTGTCAGCCTACTTTCTATCCCTTAAAAAATCAATAAAGGCGTAAGCCGCAAAAAAATATCTTAAAAATAAAATAAAAAAGGTATGTGGGTATTTAAATGAAAAGCTCAAAGGGTTTATGGGGGGGCATACTTATATTATGTCAATTGGTAACTACTATACAGCAATCTATCGTCATATATACAAACTGATATATTCAAAAATGTATCGTAGTTTTTGCCATATTTATCGCTTTTTATAACAAAACATGATGTTTTTGACAAGCAATGTCACTGCACTAACACTGGCCATTCATTATATCTCTGTTTTCCACTTAGCAAAGTTCGCTGATTGGATCAATTGATCGATGATTAATGCACGCTGTCATATCAATATCACGTTATCATCAGTGATCACCATCATCAAGGGTTTCTTTGACGTGTTGATATTTTCTACATAATAATGTTTGACTAATTTTACAACACGGTATGTCTTTTGCAGGCATGAAGGTGCAGAAGTGGCCGGTAGGTCTTGAATCCATATTTTATCAGACTAATAATAATCTTGCTTCATCTCCTGCTGATCTAAAATTCTAAATCAATAGATGGCAAATTAGGTAACCTGCAGCATCATTCTATTACATTTTCATTTATTTTTATTTTTATTTTAGGTTTTATGACCTCAATTACACCCAAAAAACCTGAACTTTGAACATTCAGTGGATTTTCTGTGGTCTGAAGTTTTCTTTGGGGTTTTTTGGGCCTTTTGAGCTACAATGAAAACAGGCAACACAGTGAAACAGTGACATCTGCTGGCAAATCCCATTGACATATATGGGATTTGCAGTAAGTGATGTCACTTACTGCCGGCAAATCAGAGCACCTGTTTGAGCCAGAAAACCCCAGATCACAGAAAATCTACTGAATGTTAAAAGTTCATGTTTTTTGGGTGCAATTGAGATTAGAAAACCTAAAAAAAACAAGAACAATTCAAAAACCTTTTTTTTAATGTCACAATCCCTTTAAGGGACAAATGTTTAGGCTTTTTTGTCTTTTCTTGTGTGTCTGTATTAAACAGAGGATTTTGAATTCAGACACAAGCTTTTATTAGTGGTTCACAGTATACTTCATCTTACCGTAAACATACACTGTACAAACATTTGCATTTTCAACAAGACTTATTTTCTCTTACCATGTACATGTATAAGGAGAACGCCATCTTCATGAACCTGCCCTGCCAGACCGGTGTGATGGAGTCGAGTTTGATGCCATTACCCCCGATGAGGAGGGCAATATCTTATTTTTCAAAGGTTTGGAATGAGTTTTAGACGAGTCCTTTTTTATGTACAGGTAGAGTAGGCCAGTCCATTTCCAGTTAACCCATTCTGACCGGGCACCCATTTTGTAGCCTGGTTAATAAACCAGACTAATATCGCACGGATCCGCGGGATATTAGTCTGGGGAGGCTCAGCTTGGATTTCATTTCCAGGGAAACATTTTCTCTTTGACGCAATTGGTCAGAGCTACTGTCAGTCAAAGGTCTCAAGCATTGAACGTCACTGTACCAAAGCCCGCCCATATTGCATACCGTGTCCCTATTGGGCGCACACGTTTTCGTGTGTAGAAAATGGGCGTACAATTGAGCCTCTCCAGACCGAAATCCGCCGGTAGGCAATTTTTTTTTGCCAACGGCTGATTCGGTCTGGTTTATTAACCAGGCTACCCATTTTGGTGTCAGCATCATGTCATGCTTTAGCTATTTAAAAATAGCAGATCTACAAGCTCATATCGCGCCACCGAGTGGCGCGATACGAGCTTGTAGGTCTGCTATTTTTTGAAAAATCGAAGAACGACTGACATTTTTTAGAATCTGATCTCAGGTCAGAATGGGTTAAATGTAATTATCAAACTAGACACAGGAGTGTACAGTACAGGAGAGACATGGGAGACAAGGTGGGATTTTGTTATCGGCCTATAGTCAACTATGAGCAGTTGACCATCCTCTTCTGGCTATAATTATTAGTCCTTTATTTTCTATTATCGCCATTTCATACATACTATTACTAATCCTTTATATGTTGGGAGATACTGGCCAATAAGGAATCATTCTTCCTCAAAACAGAGATAGTCATTTGGAATTAATTATTATTTTCATAATATGGTGAATTAAATTTGTAGAGAAAAAACATGTGCCTGTGTATTTAACCCATTAAGACCTGAGGCCGATTCTTCAAACGCCTTCACTATTATTCTCACATTTTCGAGATTTTTCAAAGCTGCGAGCTTGCATATCTGCTATTTTTTTAATCTAAAATGACACAGATGCTTTACCGGCTTCAATGGTTATAGGTGCCATACTGTGGAAGGGTGAAAGTGCAGGTGCTCAGCGAACCAACGAGACCTTCAAAGAGCTGAGTGACGCTCACCACCTCGGTCACGTCGACGCTGCGTTCCGCTTGCATGACGAGGACAACCCCACGGATCAGGATCACATCTACCTCTTTCAGGTAAGATCAAGGCAGGAAAGAAGAAAGTTTTGGTAAAGGGTTTCAGATCATTTAGAAGCTTGTTGGGTTTCTTTCATGTTATTTACAGGCCGTTTTAATTCTATGAAGTGTGGATTTTAATCCGTGAGATAAAATCGGCGTCCGGGACTTGCCACACTGGCCTACATTCTATCTATTTTCAAACGTAGTTCATTCAAATAGAATAGAATGCTACACGTTCACATTCATTCACATGGGATGTCCCTGTTTTTTTGCTCCCGATACGATTGCGATCGTGCCGGGATCGGCCCGATTTCCGATCACGTGATCGGATCGGGACAACCCTACTCTTGACCCTATGTTATGTACTACAGGATGACAAGGTGTTCAGCTACTACAACCACACTCTGGAAGAGGGATACCCTAAAGACATCCAACAGGACTTCCCTGGAATCCCCAGCCAGCTGGATGCAGCCGTGGAGTGTCCTAAAGGAGAGTGTATAACCGACTCTGTCCTCTTCTTTAAAGGTACTGTATATGTTGTGCTGCTCGGTCCAAAGAAGGCCAAAGCAACAGAATATTTACACTCCCCTCCATGACTTGGTGCCAATGGCCTATAAGCTGTAATCCTGGGTGCTACTCTCCCTCTGCCAACCTGAGGAGAGCCCCGAACTGAGCTCATGCTTATAGAACACATCTTATAGTGTGCATGATTTGAAGAGCCTAGAGTCCAGTTTTACTATGCACGTTCCTACCCTGCCCTGACTGATTGCGGCATGTGGTGTTTTTATTTGTTTTTATTTGTTTTTACTTATTTTATGTTCTTATATTCAATTTTGTTCTATCATTTTAACTACTTTGTGTTTTATTGTATTATATTTTTGTGTCCTGCCCTGTGAAGCACTTTGAGCTGCATTTATGTATGAAAGGTGCTATACAAATAAAGTTTATTATTATTATTATTATTATTATTATAAAGTTTATTATTATTATTAGATGGAAAATAATCCTGGCCAGCAAACTGATTCACAAAACAAAAAAAACATTCAGCTAAATATATATTCTCCAGGTATAGTTAGTGTTTACACTAATACTATTATAAAATATGTTAAAGCTTAATCAATACAACTTTTCAACTTTAGAAATGTTGGCACTCGCACAGGGGACCTGGGTTCGTATCACGGATAGGACATGAATCTACTTCCCTCTGCTTTATGTTTTGTGGCTGACAGGACATGGCTTGTACATTTTTGACATCGCCAACAAGACGGCAAAGAACGAGACGTCCCTCCTGCCCGTCTGCACCTCTGCCTTGCGCTGGCAAGGACACTACTACTGTTTCCACGGACACAACTTCACCAGGTTCCACCAGCAGACTGGAGAGGTGACCGGCGACTACCCCAAAGATGCCAGGGATTACTTCATGAAGTGCTGGGTGAGCTGTGATGTTCTGTGAGTACTATTAGCATGAACATTTATATGCCATAAAACAAGCCAATCCACAGTACACAGTGCCTTTTTAATCAGGTCTTTAAGCATAATATATATACTCGAGTGAGATTCATACTACACTACACTAGTTATTTGCTCAATGACAAGGGCTTAGCCTGGCTATGTTGCAGAGTATGTTTGTAGGAAAAATGTGTTCCAAATACATTTTTGACTGCATTATATATAGCCAATGAAATTGAACATTTGCGCATTAGACTCAGAGCCAGACTCAATGCTTACTAGGGATAGAGCCAGACTCAATGCTTACTAAAAATAGAGCCAGACTTGATGCATACTAGAAATGGAGCCAAATAAGTTGTTGTTTTCGCTGGTACTTTTAAAGCAACTTCTATAGGCCAATGTCCAAGCCTAGGTGAGGACTTTCAGGACAATATTATTATTATTATGAGAGAGAGAGAGAGAGAGAGAGGGGGGGGGGGGGAGGGAGATATAGAGAGATACGGAGGGAGAGAGAGAGATCATAGGCGGCGGGTGCGTTTTACCTTTGGGTAGGCTACTAGGGGGGGGGACTGCTGCGGATTGATTTATTTATTTATTTCCCAAATGGTCTAAAAATGAGTTATTTTAGCATACTTTTACCAATGAATTAGCCTATACACAGACAACGACTGATCAGCCTATTTTGGACGATATGGGTCTTTTCTCGAGTCAGTGTGTAGTCTCACTAGTCCGTGTAGGGTTAGGTCTCTTTGGTGAATTCTTGATCAGTGTTATTATGTCACGACTCAAGAACAACTACCATGAAATTCTCTGACACGCTTTTATGTTGTGGCCATCTGGCTAGGTGAAAACAAAAGAAACCCGATTAGCATTTGAGTACTTTTTAACACCTCTTGGACGGCCGGCGGAGTAGTCTCTCAAGACAGACTGTTGCCTCGCATGTTTTTTTTGTTTTGTGAATCAGTTTGCTGGCCAGGATTATTTTCCATCTAATAATAATAATAAACTTTATAATAATAATAATAATAATAATAATAAACTTTATTTGTATAACACCTTTCATACATAAATGCAGCTCAAAGTGCTTCACAGGTCAGGACACAAAAATATAATACAATAAAACACAAGTAGTTAAAATGATAGAACAAAGAACAAAATTGAATACAAGAACATAAAATAAGTAAAAACAAATAAAAACAAATAAAAACACCACATGCAGCAATCAGTCAGGGCAGGGTAGGAACGTGCATAGTAAAACTGGACTCAAATCATGCACACTATAAGATGTGTTCTATAAGCATGAGCTCAGTTCGGGGCTCTCCTCAGGTTGGCAGAGGGAGAGTAGCAGCCAGGATTACAGCTTATAGGCCATTGGCACCAAGTCATGGAGGGGAGTGTAAATATTCTGTTGCTTTGGCCTTCTTTGGACCGAGCAGCACAACATATACAGTACCTTTAAAGAAGAGGACAGAGTCGGTTATACACTCTCCTTTAGGACACTCCACGGCTGCATCCAGCTGGCTGGGGATTCCAGGGAAGTCCTGTTGGATGTCTTTAGGGTATCCCTCTTCCAGAGTGTGGTTGTGGTAGCTGAACACCTTGTCATCCTGTAGTACATAACATAGGGTCAAGAGTAGGGTTGTCCCGATCCGATCACGTGATCGGAAATCGGGGCCGATCCCGGCACGATCGCAATCGGATCGGAAGCAAAAAAACAGGGACATCCCCTAGTATCAATATTAGGAGATCAAGGCAAGAAAGAAACATTTTAAGCTTGTTCCACACACAGCACACTCGTAAGGTCTCTCTTAGCTAATACAAACGGTACAGCCGTCCTATCAAGGAAGAAAAATGACATACCTGAGATAGACTGGATATTGTCTGTGGGTTTGTTTATTGTACTATTGTGATATAGCATACTGTAAGAGTCCTATACAAATATATCAGATCAGGAAAAATCGGTATCGGGAGCAAGAAAACATGATCGGGGCATATAAAGAGGACCGATATTTTTGCTTCTCCATTGCTTTTGTGTCACAAGTTCAACCCATGTAGGCCATGCTTTTGACAAAAATACATTAGATAACAACTGTACAGTGCTGGCCGGGCTCCCAAACTCCCGAAAACTTCTTTTAATTCACATTAATTCATGTGAATTAATGTGAATGTGTAGCATTCTATACTATTTGAATGAACCCCGATTTTATCTCACGGATAAAAAGCCACACTTCAGAGAATTAAAACGGCTGTACAGCCTGTAAATAACATGAAAGAAACCCAACAAGCTTCTAAATGATCTGAAACCCTTTACCGAAACTTTCTTCTTTCCTGCCTTGATCTTACCTGGAAGAGGTAGATGTTATCCTGATCGTCGGATCAGCGGAACGCAGCGTCGACGTGACGTCACTCAGCTCTTTGAAGGTCTTGTTGGTTCGCTGAGCAGGGGAGGCGCTGTTTTCCCGAATATTTGACGATGGGATTCTCATATTGCCGGCGGAGAGGTCCAAAATGTTTGGAATTCCCAGAAAATATGTAATGTAAATGTAAAATGTCCATGAAAATCTTCATGGGGGCCTAAAGGGGCCCTGGGAGTCTTCATGGGGGCCCCGTGGCCCCCACAGACTCTACGTGGTTGGCTAGCACAAAAAAAGAATAAAGAAAGCTTTACTGATGTCAGTCAGACTCATTACATATTCTAAAAGCTCACAACATGTCACTTCATGACACATTGCAGTGCACCACGAGGTATAAAAGCAGTTAGAAGTTACGCTTAACCGGTATGTCAGTGGTGATACAGTGGTGGAAAGTAACTAATTTACTTAGGTACTGTACTTGAGTATTTCCAATTTCCAATAATTTTACTTCTACTCCACGACATTCCAGAGGTACTTTTACTCCTCTACATTTATTTGAAAACTTTAGTTACTAGTTACGTTGACTATTATTACAAAACATGCATTAAACACTTCTGCCCTATATACGTTTTGGCCATTTGAAAATAGCAGATCTACAAGCTCACAATGCGTCATGAATGATGCAACGCATTGTGAGCTTGTAGATCTGCTATTTTCAAACTATTTTTATATATTTGAAAACTTGAAACGGGACATATTCTTCATAGCGAGTACCTTCTACTTTTGTTACTTTATGTTTGTACATTTTGATGCCTTTGTACTTTTACTCAAGTGCATTTGAATTCCGGACTTTTGCTTGTAACGGAGTAGTTCTGTAGTTCTGTAATTGCAGTATTGATACTTTTACTTTTTCCACCACCCCTCCACTGCTTACCGGTATGTCAGTTTATAACACGATTAGATATGATATAGTACTTTATTGTCAGTTCGCACTGAAATTTGTCTTGCGGCCCAGCGGCCTTGTATGCAAACACATATACACACATTTGACATAACACAAAAACAGAAATAAAACTACAGTTACATACATAGAGAGGGCCAAAAAACTTGATTAGAAAACCTGATTACCCCATTCTGACCTGAGATCAGATTCATACGAGGTTTCCGCCGGACACACACTGGTCTGATGAACCCATTCTGACCTGAGATCAGATTCTAAAAATGTCAGTCGTTCTTCGATTTTTTTTCAAAAATAGCAGACCTACAAGCTCGTATCGCGCCACTCGGTGGCGCGATATGAGCTTGTAGATCTGCTATTTTTCAATAGCTAAAGCATAACATGATGCCAACACCAAAATGGGTGCCCGGTCAGAATGGATTAAGCCTCAGGTTTTTGGCCAGGACTAGACTGAGCTGTGGACATTGCTCTGTTCCCTTATATCTTTTACCGGGACATTGTGCTAACTTTTATTTCCACAGTGACAGAACAGAAGCACAACTTCTGTTCCTCTTAACTGTTCTGTGGAGATAAACTGTATTCTGTTAACTGTAATATTCTGTAATATTAACTGAACACGCCTCAGGGTCAAATGCCGTTAGATTTAATGTTGTTCCTATTCTTTCAGTTACTGTACAGGGGGACAGAATGTGATCCGGATGAAGGGCCAGAAGAAGCAAGACCACTTCTTTAACAATGGTCTCCTAAAATTCTACAGGAAAGTATTCGGTGGAGTAAAATTCTACCACAAAACTGTGGTAGGATTTGAGGGATATTTGAAGAATGATCCCTCACGTAGTGCCTACTTTCTGTACAAAAATACCATAACAGACAACAACATCTTAGAGATTATAACGAACGAGGGTGCCGATGCTACAGATAAACCCTCAGGAGGTGATGACAATTCTAGAGCATTTTCAGCTGCATTTGCTCCGCTTGTTGAGGCATCTGTAAATTACGTTAATGAACTGTACAGTTGCAAAATGTCGCATCCCACAGAAGACCTTGATCCGGCAAACCTACCATCAGGCTTTGCAGATCTTGGTGTTTTAAGACAGCGTGTAAAGGACGCTGCTGCTCATCTAAGAAATAAGAAATCGGCATGGTTTGACGACGATGCCTATAATAGGTGGAAAGCGGAGGCTAATAATAATCAGAAACAGAAAATGAGAGATATGATCGATAGAGCCGAACGTGAAGTGACAACAATGCTGCCTAAGCTCGTTGATCATCTGCTGACATTTACAAATGACAAAATGTACAACTTTATGAATCCACATCCACATCCCTAATGGGATCAACACTTGTCTGTCTGTCTGTCTGTCTGTCTGTACACATACACTTGTTTTACACACATTAATGTGAAGGCATTAGTATATCTATTAAATAGGCCTACTGTTAAATCCAATTAATCTATATTCTTCATGTAAATTTCTTGTTTTGGGTGATAACCGTTGTGCATTTATCTATTCACGAAGCAGACACAATAATAAGCTACAGCATATAATGGAACATTATCTGATCAAAAATAATGGTTCTGTAGCCACGGCTGAGGTATAATCACAGACATAGCTGATAGCAGGAGCCATAACACCAGACTTCTGTTCTGTACTTTTGTCTTTTGTCCCTTTTTTTAAACTAGCTCTAAAGGCCTTCAAAGTCTGCCTTTATTCAAACTGTGTTTGGAAGTTTATGCTCTTATATTTTTATCTATGATTATTTTATCCGCATAGCACTGATTTTATAAACTTGCTATTGTCCTGCACCTTATGTGTTCTCTCTTTTATCATTGTTTTAATTATCTCTTGTCTCTTCCCAAACCTTTTCCTCTAATTGCAACAAACTGCGCAAACAATAATTTGTCATTGTGAAGTGACAATAAAATGTGATCTTGTGAGAAGTATTATTTAATTCATTGTATTGTATGTATGATGAAAGAATCACCATGTCTCATAACAACTGCGCCCTTTCTCCATCAATGTCTCTCCCTTTCTTGGTGTCGTATAACACCACATTTGCATTTTTTCCATAGTCACATTATATAAATTATAGATGTGTGTGTGTGTGTGTGTGTGTGTGTGTGTGTGTGTGTGTGTGTGTGTGTGTGTGTGTGTGTGTGTGTGTGTGTGCGTGCTTGTGTGTAGGGGGGGGGGGGGTATTGGGCTATTTAGGTGGTCAACAAAGAAACAATGTAGGCTACCTGACTTTGTAACAATTTTAATCACTTTCTGAAGTTTTACATATTCTGGGGTGAAAATGACCCCAAGGATACATTTCTTTAGTAAATGTGTACATAATGGCAAGATGAGAACTTTATTGAGCCCTGGGGGGGACATGCAGGCACCAAAGACAGTGCAGCAGTTAAGGACAGGTTACAGGACAGGTTACAGTTTACGTTGCAACAAGTCATAGAATCCAAGAATAGTGGATTTCTTGACTATACATGAACATCTCTCAGTCCTGGCATGGCACTATGGCTGAGGTGACCGGCAGAGGCTCGGGGGCTATCCTGCTGTGACTCAGAATCATAGGGCTCTCATATAGGTAGTAGTGTGACCCCTGGAACACCTGGACACCTTTAGGGCCACACAGAGCAGCGTCTATCTTGAATGGTAAGGGCATCACGAGGCTCACTGCCCTGGGAGTCGCAGACAGGTCGACGTCGACCATCTTTTGCCCTGTTATAGAAGAGAGGTGCAAAGGATGGTGGTTATTATAAGCCTAATTTCATAGTTCATTGTGTATGTGACATGGCATATATGGGATATTTCTTTGGTAGAGAGAGAGAGAGAGGGACTGAACCTTCCTGGAACTGGAAGTGGTTAACCAAATGAACCCTAAAGTGTCCTATTTCTGGGCATGTCATAATAGGCAAACATTATGCCAAAACAAAGAAACATTTGCTCATGTTGTAAGCTTGTATTTGCTATTTTAGGCAAAGAGAGTGTACATTACGAAGTAGGGTTTGATTCATTAACTATCAAGTTAACATAACTGTTTTGTTAATAACAAATCAAAAGCATCCACGGTATTTGCTTCTAAAAATAAATAGGTCCACAGACAGTTAAGTACAACATGACTATGAAAAGCAAAAAATACAAATAATTATGTATGTTTTATACATGTAAGTAGGTCACTTGCATATACCTTGGATTATGTGAACTACATGCTCATTGGCGCAGACAAAAGCTGCGTCCACGGGTCCCTCGATGCCCAACTCCTCTTTCAGGGTTTTAGGGTAGCCCGCGATCAAGGTGTAGGGAGCAGGGGATTTATAGATGTAAACCTGATCACCCTGCCAGTGGAGGGATCAGAGCAAAAGAACAACAATTTGGATACACACGGAGAGTGTCAAACAAACTCTGGGATGCTAGGATGGTGTGTGAGCGTACAAAATCATTACTTATTATTGTACTGTATTGACCAAGATGCATTTACATTGACTTGTATTTTGTGCACACAGTATCTGTCAAAAGGATAAAACACAAAAGTCTTTCACATTATTTATCAAACATAATTTAACGTAACAACTTTTATAATGGAATTCATCGGGGCTGAAACCTTGGCCAAAATTTGGAGTTATACATCATAGATGTCCTCATAGAATTACTGACATTACAAGGCCTGCCACATGAAGTCATTCCCATGTACTGTAAGATGCTGAGATCCACATGACTAGATCTTTTCTATTTTGTTTGTTGACGAGGCATATGATGCTATGATTTATTGCTGCGCTTGTCAGGACAAAGCATAATGTTTTGGGAAGACGACCAAAGGAATAGAGCTGCTAGCTGATCAAACAGAAAGCCTACCTTAATCATGTAGACTCTCTCAGTGAGAGAGAACACAGCATCCACCCCGCCGCTCATCTCCTTCCACGACCTGCCGATAGGGAAGGCGTGCATTCCATCACGACTCTGGTCCAGACGCATGTAAATGGGACCTGAAAGGAATACGGTGTCTTTTCAGTAACTAATCTACCATTCTTTTGGAGTAATTCTGTTATTTTTTTTTTGTATGGATCTCTAGTAAACAAAATGCAAGAGGTACAGTTGGACATTACGTCTAAAAGGATAACACAAAAATGTCATGGGGACTTGTTTCCATTGCGGTCTGTACAATTCATCAGCATAGTATAAGCAAAATAACACATCATCAACAAATACAAAACATAAAACATGTAAATAAACTACTATGTACTCTATACTATAATTACCTTACCTTTGAATGCATATGTTTTGCCGGCATCATCAGAAGTAATGGCGTCCAGAGTGACTTCACTGCATTTAGGGATTCTGTAGCCACCTCCATGACCTACGATTCAGTCGAAACGTATTTGAATCAAACCTTTTCCTAAATCATGCAATACAGCGAGCTAAATTATACATTTGGCTACTTTGTACGACCTTGTCGCTTGCCACCAATAACACATTTCTGAAAATCTTTTATTGTCAGTATAAATTAAGCTTAAAGACGTTATTGAACACGGTAAGGGTGTAATTTGAACTAATAAAAATTTACTAATCGATTTAGTAGTATTATGGAAAATCAATTTGAATGTTTTTTCGCATCGATTCGCTGATATAATTTTAACAAATATTTAAAAAGCGAACTTCTCGATTATTAAATTAGTCTGAGTCGTAATTGATGACAATCGATAGTTGCAGAGCCCTATACAGACACTGTACTGCATGAGACAGTGTCGGCCTGTTTCATGGATACACTATGCTATACTCACCGTGGTCACTGCACCTCATGAAGTAATTCCTGGCATCCTTTGGGTAATCGCCGGTCACCTCTCCAGTCCGTTGGTGGAACCTGGTGAAGTTGTGTCCGTGGAAACAGTAGTAGTGTTCTTGCCAGCGTAAGGCAGAGGTGCAGACGGGCAGGTGGGACCACGTCTTCTTCTTTACCGTCTTGGTGGCGATGTCATAACTGTAAACATCATGTCCTGTCACCACAAAACAGGATGGAAAATGGATTAGGGGCACATTGTACAGGCTAAGATCCTGTTGCTTTTGGCCTTCTTTGGACCGAGCAGCACAACATATACAGTACCTTTAAAGAAGAGGACAGAGTCGGTTATACACTCTCCTTTAGGACACTCCACGGCTGCATCCAGCTGGCTGGGGATTCCAGGGAAGTCCTGTTGGATGTCTTTAGGGTATCCCTCTTCCAGAGTGTGGTTGTAGTAGCTGAACACCTTGTCATCCTGTACATATAAGCATTACACAGCAAGAGTTCAAGAGGACCAATATTTAGATGTTTGCTTCTCCACCGCTTTTGTGTCAACCTACATTCAACCTGTTGTTCGAAAGGCCACGATGCTTCCGACACAAATCAGGTTTAGACTGTGTAGAGTAGACCATACCTGGAAAAAGTACATGTGATCGTGATCCATGGGATGGTCCTCGCTGTCCATGCGGAATGCAGCGTTGACGTGACCGAGGTGGTGAGCGTCATCGAGCTCTTTGAAGGTCTGATTGGAGTGATGGGTGGCGGCGCGAAACCCCTGCCACAGATACTCGCCTTTAAATACATTTAAATATGAAAATCATAACTGCTCATGCATACGGTGCAGATCAATGGATTCAGTAAATATCAGCGTCAGTTCCCATTGTGATGATAATTTCTACAAAAACATATTATCTCCAACATCAAAAGAAGAAAAGCCTCCATTAGCACATGGATATTGTATGATGTAGATGTCATGGCTTTTCACAAATGGCAAAGCTTCAAATCACAAATATTCTACAAACAATATCAACACTATTGAAAGTTCCTTCAGAATTTGAAGATTGCATTATTTTGGGAAATATATTTGATACTGTTCTGCGTTGCAGCTTGTGACACTGGATTTGTAAGATCATGTTTAGGGAGGATCCATTGAACCATATATCTTGTGCCACCCCTTATCCCTAAACTTATTTGCCATTTTTTACTATTTTGAAAAACATTTTAAAATAGTTAAAATAGCCGATCTACAAGCTCACAACGAGACCATGAAGATCGGCTACTTGTACTATTGTAAAATGTGTACCCCACCCTGGTTGTAGGCTAATAATTAAATGACACTGGAAATGGGAATTTACTGATTATAAAAAGACAAAAAAAAAACCTCATTCCAAACCTTTGAAGAAGAAGATATTGCCCTTCTCGTCAGGTGCAATCGCATCAAACTCAATTCCGGCACACCGGTCTGGCAGGGCAGGATCATGCACGTGTTCTTCATTTCAAAGACATTCACAATTAACAAACAAAGTAAACATTGAGACGGAAATCGTAGGCCTACTAATGACAAAAAGCTGTATACTGGATTGTTATGGTAGAACAGACATGCAAGTTTGTACTTTAATATTAAGCTGTTGAGAGGAGCAGCAGATTCTGAATTGAAAATTTCACTTATACACACAGACACAAGAAAGGACACAAATGTAATGTCTGCCCCTAGTATTGGCTGCATGCCAACATGGTCGCTATAATTTGTTATTGATTTAGATCAGCAAGAGGAGAAGCGAGATGATTAGTCTAATAAATCATGGATTTAAAACCTACCAGCTACTGCAGCACCTTCATGATGTCTGTGGAATAGAAAAATACATGTCTGTGTTGTAAAATGATTCACACACCTTTTTATTATTATATAGAAAATACATTTCACATCGAAGAAACCCTTAGTCATGTTACTGTGGCTAATCATTGACGAGGCCCTGAGGAAATATAATTACTAAACTTTTGTTTTGTTTGAACAATTGATCCAATGAGGCCCCTTTTCCACCGGTTGGTTCCCAATGGGAACCGATTCAGTTCTTTTTGGTTCTTAGTCCATGAGCCAGAGCTCCAAAATTTGAAAGTTAATTATGAATTGAGTGTGCAAAACCATACCTATATTAGATTTTTACCACCATGAAACTTCCCTAATTGAGTACTTACATGAAGACAATGATTTATTGAATTACAAATTTTACTTTTTTAAATATGCGAATGAGGCATTATGTAGGAAAATATGCAAAATAATCGAAAATATGAAAAAGCTACTACTGTGGAAGGGTTATCATGTATTCATTTACTTGTAAAGGGGGTCTGAGTGAACTTTGTAAAGTGTTTAACAAAGTTATGAAATGAATGGCACTAGTCATTGCTCGGCAAAAACAACATAATTTCTAAATCCCAAATCATACATTTGTATGGGTAGGCTGAACAGTTTCATGTAATATCTATGTAGTTAGATTTGGTTGGAGCATAATAATTGCAGAAAGAAATATTTTGTTTCCCAGATCAAAACTTTTTTAAACTATATAAAAAAAATTAAGTATAACCTAAATGTATTTTTTAAATCTACATGTCTGTCATGCACCAGGACAGACAAATGGGACAATAATTCATCCATCCATTCATTTTCATATTTGATAAATATACTCTACTCACGTTGGTGCAGCGTTAGTGAGCCCCAGTGCCACGCACAGAAAGAGAGTTTTGGAGAGCAGTTTCATGGCTGTGCAGAGTGTAGTCCTGGTGCAGTGCTGATACCTGCCTGTGCAAATGCTCACACTGTGCTTTTATACAAAATCTCCTCATGAGGGCAGGCATGTTACAAAACTGTGTGCGTGGGCGTGTTTTGTTTACTAAAGAGAGAAAGTACACATGGGATTTTCAATTGTTGCAAAATGAGCCTTTTTACGTTGATGACTGATTTGATTGCTTTTGCTAAATTCAGAGGACATGCTGTGCAGCTGCAGAATGACTCACTTTGTAAATGTTTTTTTGTAAACATGACCAAATGCATCCAATGTAGCCTACTATGAATCACCCCACAAAATCAAACTAAAAAAAACAAATATCTGCTCATATCATATTATTATTTGAGAATTGTGAAAGTTGCCTCAACTCCTACATTCCCAAATATGGGTGGGGGGTTCAAATATGATTGTTTTTGGGGGTTCCCCAGTTCAAGACTGGTTCATTCAGTCTGGCCTAATTTATTCCCCTCCGATGTTAATTATGTATTCCGATTTGAACAATAAAAGCTGACTTAGCCTACATGTAAAAACAATAAATGTCTTTAACTCTATGGAGGGAAAGTCTCCTAATAATTAATGGTCAAGAACTTAATGAATATCTTGTCAATAATATAATTGATTGAAGTATTTAGACAGTATTTAGACATTACAACAGTTTGCAGATAGGTATTTCAAGCACAACTCAATACAAAAACTGTTAACTGTGGACGACAATAGTGTGCGGGATTCCTTTTGTTTCCCCCTTTTTTTCCCTAGGTTTTGGCAAATTAAAATTAACTGAATATATTTACATCCCCCTGAAAACTTTGGACCATGCAATTGCAAATCATGACCCTGCTCCCTCTGTCTGTGGAAACCGGCTCCCAAAAAGGGTTGTCCCATGTTTTTCCCCACACAATAAATGAAGACCTTTGAGCGCCTGTTCCTTAATGGCAACCTGATAAATAACCCTGGGACCTGTACTGGTCAACCCAAGCAATCTCATGGACCCTCTCCCAGACAATTCACATACCACTCATAAAGGGATGATGCTGCTGCAATGCCATCTTCCTGCTCCAGAGGGCGTACTCTAACCTTGTCTGGAAAACATGAAGAAAACCAATACTATTAGACAAAAATGATGAGTTTATATTAATGAGTTCAGAGTTCAGTTGATAATAATTCAAAACTAAGTTCAAAGCACTAAGTTCTAAGTGCAAAAGAAAATTGCGTGACTGTCACTCTCAGTTCCACCAGACCACCACCACTGCCAATCACGGTCAAATGCACCGCCCTTCAATCCAACAGGGCCTTGTATATAAACGTACTCCCTCAATCAGGCAGCAACACATCAGTGGGCTTGAGGTGGCAGCTGGCAAGTTTGTTGAGCCACGCGGTTAAAAAAAAAACGCTACATTCACTTACAAGAAATAATGGACCGGTAAGTAAATACAATGAATGTTTTTGGTAACATCTGGTAATGTGTTGTGTTTAGTCACTATTATGGCTGTATGGCCGTAGAAATGGCACATTAACTAATATTTCCTCGAACTTCAACAAGTCCATTATCAATGTTGAGTTGGAAGGAAGTTCAAGTTGTGCTAGCCCGGCCGCTAGTAGTGCATCAGCCATCACATTACAAGACATCATTTGTGACTTGTGATTTGATTTGATTTGTGTTGTAAGCTTGTAGATCAACCATTCCTTAATTTTTTTTTAAACTATTAACATTCATTATGTTGCCGTCATACAGTCCCAGGAGAGTAAGGGTCCTATATTTGAGTGTTCATGATTGTTATAAAAACAGATCAACCATTTCTAATTTTGAAAAAAATTCAACATGGAAACTGTTGATAATGCAAAAATAATTGTTTATCTCAAATAATTGCGATTAGGAGATTATGTAATCATTGTGACAGACATCAGTCTTAATGATGCTAGAATCACTTCTTCCAGAAAGAAGAAAACTGCGGTCTCTAGCAGCAGAATGTCAGAGAAGCCTTTGAGGGTGGCTGATCCAAGCAGGCAGAGCATGTATGCCACACCACAGAGGTGGGTTTGGCCCTGGGGGTCCTCAAAAGTTTCTACTAGTAAGAAAATGATTCACAGCTTAACATTATTTCTATTTGTGTTTTTGTGCATAATGTCCCATACCCGAAGGAACCTTAACAATGGTGGTGCCTACGTCATCAGTGAAGTTACAAGCTATATAGTATTTGCCATATTCATGGAGTTGTGTCAGACATTAAGCACTAAGCAGGCTGTTAAGCTGGAAAATTACTAGGATCCCGCTACATATGAACTTGAATTTATGTGCCCAGTTAAAACGGTGTATGGACATTTACATTATGTGTTTTAATTTTGATTTCTTTAGAAGCGTTCGAAATGGATTGTGTCAACATAATTTACACTGCTCCCATTTAGGTATATTTTTTTTAGCCCCTGTGTGTTATCAATTCATCAGTTGGGGTTTAATTTATTTACAGTAGTGCACAACCCTCTTATGGAAAGCTCAACCTCGGAAAACCCCAGTCTGGGACCTCGGAGAAGAAAACCACCTTCTTTGGCGCTCGGTATGTAACTCACAAAAGAGAAAATTATACTAGACTTAATATTCAATGATAACATTTTGGATTTGCACCTACTTATCCATTACAATGATTTAATGTGAACTTGATCACTACAGGGCTAGTGGAGTAGGTCTAAACCGTAAAAGCAGCATCGGAGGACGCAACAGCATGTTTGGAGCATTGGGAACAGCCGACAAAATGAAGGACCCCAGACCTCTGCACGACAAGTCCTACGTGCAGCAGTGCGTCAGGAAGCTGTGTGAGGTACTATATGAACTCTTCATTACCTCCATTGGTGGAGGGAGGATGTTTTTGTTAAAGGTTTGTGTACAGAGTTTTAAACTCTGTATTCTGATAGTGGTCATACTTGATGGGGTGTTCAGTATTGGGGTTTCCCTGTCTTTCATATGGTTAATGTTTTTTTTGTTTTTTTTTCTGCCAAGTAACTAGAAACTAAGAACAAATGGGGAAATACTCTGCATTTTTTTTTAACACTTAGGATTCCTGGGTCCCCTGTGTGGGGAAAACTAACCTCTTTTGCTCATTCAAGAGGAAGTTTATTTTTTATTTTAGATCCCCCATTAGTCACTGCCTCTATTCTTCCTGGGGTCAAGGAAGTGTCTCTTCTCTTGTGCCAGCTGAGAAAGACTTGGCCTAGCCTCTTCTGGAAGTGACTTTACTTCCTAGGGCCTAAGACCATGTCTTGGACCTGTACATTCAAGCCTTTTCAGCCTCAGGATTTCTTTGGTTCTGTGTATCTTGATTGTCTTTTTATTTCTAGTTCCTCTCAGAAAACTCATATGGAGAGGTGTCCACCAAAACGTTCCAGTCTCCCTCTACCAAGGATTTCCTCAAAGCGTTTGAGTTCCTTTTTCAACAGCTGGACCCAACCTTTGTGCTGCCCAAATCCAAAGTTGAGGAGGAGGTACCTCGTTTGCTGAGAGACCTTGGGTAATTGAATAATGCCATCATACTTCTACACATGTATAAAAATTGTTTGCCTATATACCAGTATTAAAGGGAGTGTTTAGATTTTATTATATTTACTAATACGATTGAACCCTACTGATTCAAGGCCTTTGGCAAAGATTTCCGGTTGCATACAATATTCTGTAACTCAAAATCTAATGGGCGGCTTGCCAGATTTGCTTGAACTCTGCTCTGACCATCTTTCTCTTTGTGGTTTAATATATACCGTTCCGCTGACCGTCTTTGTCTCTTTGTGGTTTAAGGTACACCATTCCTCTGTCAAAGAGCTCCATGTATTCTGTTGGAGCTCCACACACATGGCCTCAGCTGCTTGGAGCTCTCATCTGGCTCATTGACACGGTCAAAGTAAGGCTTGCTATATACTTCAATGTGCACTGGTGTCGCTAGGAGTTCACTGATTAGTCATAATCAAATCGCTTATTTAACTAGTTGCCAGAAATGTAGTAATTTATAGGCAACTAATTGCTGAAGACTTTTGCAAGTAATCGTGGGTGTTCTCAACTAGAAAATAGTTTTTTTTGTAGCTAAGGAGTGAGCTGTCTCCCTTCAGCAGATGGCTGCACAATAGCGACTGCAAAGCAAAATGCCGCATAAGAATGGCAGCGTGCTATGCTGAATTGCATGGCATTCACAAACCTGTACGTTCTGACAGAGGCCATTTTACCCTCGACGTCACAAAGAAAAGGATTGCCTGCAGTATTTTAAGATGTATTGGATTACATTACACACTAGAAACTCCCAACTACATACCATTGGGTGACTTATTTTTGGCTGGTGTCATTTTTGAATGATTGTCAGATCTCGACAATGCATTGCAGAAGAGCTGCTTTTATTCTCAGTGCAACACCGTCACACAACTAAGAATATGTACTGGCATGAATAACATTTAAAATGTGCTGTCTATGTCAGATCTCGATAACATTTAAAATGTTCTATTTCTGTCAGATCTCCCATGGTCTTGAGAGTGGGGACATGCGCAAGGATTTTTCTGAAGAAACTGGAGAATTTGTTGAGTGTAGCAAGGTAACCATTAATGTAATACAATACCAAGTAATCAAACACATTTTTATAGCTTTAAATATCTGTTAGATGGATGTTTTTTTAGTTCTAAATGACAAGATCACTCATTTTTGTTCTCTGAATGTCTTTCATAGCTGTGTGTAGACATGGTTGCTGACACATACACCAAGTTCATGCAGGGAGCAGACTCATTTGAAGAGGAGGATTGTCTAATCCTGTCAGAACTTAGTAAGTATTTGGGGGATGTTGCACATCTTTAAGAAGAAACATGCAATTATTTGAACAGTTATTTTAGTGAACTTGACAGTTTGTTGTACAGGTCAGTTCTTTCTAAGAAAACATTGATTGCAGTTTTGTCTGCTTGTGTCATTAGAAAAGGCATACAGTGTGGATGAGGCCCAGCTGATGTCAATGGAGCAAACATTCACATCACTGACTGAACAGGTGGATCAGCTGGAGAAGGAGAAACATTTGGTTGGTATTTTGAATTCACGCACCTTTACAGTGCTCCACCAGTGCCGTTAGAAATTGTAAATAAATATCCTAAGCCTAATTTTACATAATGGACCTCGGGACATATTCATAGAAATTGAATGTTTTCAGGAAGGTTATAGCTGAGCTGAAGCCATTAAAATATAGTCTTTTTAAATGTTACTGCAACAGAGTGCCTTGGATCTCATTTGCATGTTGTAGACTTGAGACTACTTTTGATGATGCCACTGACGGATACCTTATTGATCCCGCTGGGAAATGTAGGTGCCAGAGGTGGCACAAAAGGGTAACATCTCAATCCATGCCTTTTGTAAGAATATGTCATGTGTGTAGCACCCATGATTTCAGACTGATGCTCGGTACATGCTTTTGGTGCAAACAGTGACTCCTAACTTTTTGTGCAGAACATTTACAGAGATTTTAGAGATTAATCAGAACTCTCACCACCAGGATCCGCTCATGAAGATGAGACTCGAGAAGGATCAGCTCCAGACAGAACTCCAGAAAATGCTCACCTACCTTAGTGAGCTTAAGACCTTCATGACTAGTCTGGAAAGGGAGGACTCCGGACTGGCTGAAGAGCTGCAGGCTGTTGGTAAATTTGCTTCCATTTGTACCTAGCCTGTCGCTTGACACAAGCTCAAATTGCATTGTGTTGGGATGGTGGTAGATAATCCATTTCTGTCAAATGTTCAGTTTGTTCACCCATGATGATGGCAAGAATATACTGACACTAGGGTTCATTTGATAACTGGATGTGTACCCTAGTCGGCAAGCAAAAGAACTGTAGTTTAAATAATTAGTTCCGTCCCCACCTACTGAAACGGTAAGATAGTGTGTCTTAGCCATCCTTCCCACTCTACCTTCACAGGCCACCGTCTTGATTCTCTGACCCAGGAGGGGGCCAGACTGCAGCACCTCCTGGATAATCAGAATTACACTCCAGCTGATGTGGAGAGGCTCAACCGGGAGAAGATGGAGCTCCAGAAGGAAATCTCCATCCTCTGCAAGACCCAAGAGGAGGCAGAGCAACACACGTGGCAGGAAGAGATGGGTCTGGCCAAGATAAAGGAACGGGTGCGTATACACTCACAAGAGTACACACAGTGAAATCCTCAGTGCTCATTTAGATACAAACCTCAATGCCTTTGTGGTGCTGCACAGCAATGTATATTAGCCATGTTAATAGTTAATAGTTTCATTGCCGTTAAATTATTCTATTAAACTGAACAATTAACAATCGCAAATTAGACACATGTACAATACCAGACATTCAGCACAAGGTCTTTTTACGTTTCCCATCTCTAAAATGTTTCATACTGAACGTTGCTACTCAAACTGAAATTGTATTCATGGTTTGCGATGTTATATTTATTAATCACTTGTTTTATATTTAGTTATATATTTTTTGTACTTTCTTACAGTCTTGTAAAATGTATTTAATATGATGTAATTATAATGTATTTTATATGTGGACCCCAGGAAGAGTAGCTGCTACTAAGGTAGTAGCTAATGGGGATCCAAATAAACAAATAAACAACACTGACCTCATCAAACCCAGGATAGCCATATAATATATCATGGTTTGACATACTAGATCTGCATATATGGAGACTGCCAGTAACTCTTCATCTGACCTCACTGACACCATATTGGGTAATAGTTTAACTATTGGTTTCTCAACGCTTCTCAACTGAGCCGTATTAAGAAGCTCTGTTTCAGTGCAACCTTGCTCTTTAGGGTGAGATCGCTTCTCTCCCTCAGGGCGTCTTACTGGTGTTAATGGTATCGTTAGTCAAAATTGCTTCCCCATCACAGGTTCTCTTGAGAGTGTCGGAGTACCATAAGATGGCCCGTAAGCTAAAGTTGATCCCAGCATCTGCAGAGAATGCCTGTGGACATGATTTTGAGATACAGACCACATCCATGGATCAACCCGGTGCTATGGTCAAGTACAAAGCACAGATCCAGGTATGTAACTTATGGATCTGAATCCATATTGATTGTCTGGTAAAAGCCACCATCGTTTTTGTCTTTTTTACCTGTGCTATTGAACGGCCTTTACATTTGTGTTATTTTTTTAATTTTTACTACAAATAAAGTAATATTGAGCTTCCTCACTTGGCTTTCGGGAGGTGTAGTTCCAGACTATATGGCATTCAGAGATTGCATAATTGTAGTAAGCCAAGATGTGTAGTTTGTATGATGCATGTTTAGATTTATTGTATGCTACATAATTATTTATCTAGTCATTCTGTCATGTTTAGTTGCCACTGAAGAAAATGATCGCTGACGTGGAGAGAGAGAGTGAGCAAATGGCCAACAAGAAGCTCAGTCTACAGGCGACTAATGAGGAGGTAATCACGTTATTACGTGGTAAATATTAAACCACCAAGAATGAGGAAGAGAAGTAATACTATTTGAACTAGTAGTCTGGCAGCTGGGGGTGTGGAGTGGGAAATTTGATGTATAGTTATTTTAATTGGCCTAAAATATTGTCTATATACATGCATTCATGAATCCACTTGACCGGCTGTTGGTATTGAGCAATTTCTTTTATAGGGGTTTATATGTGACCATACTTAACATCCTATAAGGCAAAATGTCAAAATTTCATTTTGCTTTAAGTAGCCTGTGAGTGTTAAACTAGTTTTCCCCCATGATTCTGAACCCATTCCAAGCATTTAGTTTTGCACAAAATACACCTTGGGCTAAAAACGGCCATAGCCGTCATCACAAATGTGATGAGGTCAAGTGGCTATGGCAGTTTTTAGCCCAAGGAGTGTTTAGTGCAAAACTAATTGAAATTCAGAATCATGAACACCATAGTTTGACATAAAGCATAATGTATAGGACGTTAATGGTATGGTGTGTACATGGGCAATATTTTATGCCAGTAAAAACCTATATACCAAAGGACGGATTTCCGTCCTGAGGACTTCATAGGACCATTACAATTTAGGCATTTAGCAGACGCTCTTAATCCAGAGCCACTTACATTAAGCAAGAACGGAGAATAAAAAAGCATGGTAATGCATATCATGCATAAGCTACGGGCGTAAGTGTGCGGTCAAAACTCAGTAGTGTAGCTTTTGCTTAGCATCCCAAAAGAACTACACTTCCCAGAGTCAAAATAAACTACACAAGTAAGACGCGCATGTGTGTGTGTGTGCTACAGCTGCGCCCTCTGGTGGCGGGCCGGTGGTGTAACAGCGTGACACACACACACACACACAGACATTCAGCCCTTGCTGTCATAGTAAGTGGCTCACTGCGTTCGCAATAAACGGCTCTGAGTCAGTTTAAAAATGCTATCTAAGATGGTTGAGCCTTTTCATACGCCTGTAGGAGGTCTAGGCTAGGTTAAGTACTACGGCAAAGTGCTATGGGCTAAGATGGAGTCTGAAGAGGTGTGTTTTCAGACTGGCGGAAGATTGAGAGCGAAGCTGCAGTTCTGATTGCAATGGGAAATGCATTCCATAGTTTTGGAGCCAGAAGAGTTTGGGCCGTGTGGAGCGTTGTCCCGGTGTGTTTAGGGAGGCTACTTCCAGCTTACCTGAGTCTGCTGATCTGAGCTCGGAGGGTTTGTAGGGTGCATTAATGAGATTGGTGTAGTTCCGCAACTAATATTAAGGGGGTATGTACGTGTACAGTAGATGGCTGTGGTGTGAATGACATGACCGAAGCAGTCACAACACAGCAGGCTTGTTATGCTGGTGATGTGAGTGGTTCAGGGGGGCAACAAAGTGCCAATCGATCCTCATAATAATAATAATAATTTTGTCTGCCGCTTAATTAATAACGAGCGAGCGCCCGTGTGTGCACGGACTCCTAGTTGCATGCGTGCTGCTCAGGGCTCAAGCAACCACACTGCCTGCCCTGGTCTACGAACAACAAACATTAGGACAAATCAAAGTTATCAAACGGCGAAAGTAGCCGATCTGCATGAGGAAACTAGTACACTTTTGCAGCCTCTGCTGCGTTACGTTGAGTGGTGATGTTTGATGTGAACACTGGGCTGTGTATCTGTTTCACTACACGTAAAGGTTTCAACACATGTCATTGCAGTGAATGTAAATATTTTCTTTCATTTTTTTGATAAAATGCCAGATGTCGAGGTGCCCAGATGTCCTGTATCCAGTTGCCAAACCAATGGGTTGTCTCTTGTAGCCTAATTGACTTTTATTCTCGCTTGCAATCTTATGCAAGGTGCATAATGGACTACTGAAGGCTACGTGCCTATAATTGTCTTCCTCTGGGTTTTTTAACTTTAACACACTTCTATGCACCATGTGACCATGTAAGTTCAAGATGTATGTATTTGAATTGATTGACCAGACTAGCAATATAATACAACAGAACTTCAAAAGCTGCTTCCATCCATGACGCATGGATTGGCACACACATTCGGTAAAGGCAACTTTGGGAAAACACCTTTTTTACCAACCCAAAAATTGATGTTATTATTAATTTGATTTATTTTTCTCTTACACAGACTTTTATCCCTGTCTAGTACAGGGGTAGGCCGATGCAAGTTTGCGCGGTTCCCCTTTCACAACGTTTTACAAATCATATATTGGGACATGGTCTGAAAATGTTCTGTACAGTATTCAAACATTGATGCTATACAAGTGTTTTTTTCAGAACTTGGGTCAGGATTTAGAAGGTGTTTTTAGAATTGTCCTCGGTCCAAAATGGTTTAAATTGTGTTAAATCAAAACTTGTTTCAATCTGTTAAGTTTAAATGTGGTTGTAATGTACCAGCCAGATATTAATCATGTTAAATGTGGTTGTCTCAGACGGAAGGCCAAATCCTACACAAGACGAAGGAGTTGAAGCTACTGAGAGAGAACAACGGCAAACACGATAAAGATCTGGAACATGACATGCAGGTAAAGTGTGTGCGAGTGTATAATGTTGTGAAGGCCCTAAATGGTCTCGTAGCTGTCTGTCACCCTGGTGTGTGAGAGTGGGTCCTCTGTGGGAACAAGGAAGTCAAAACCGTGCTGTTTGTTCTGATGCATCGCTGTCTGGTTAAATTGGTTCTTTGGGTCTCACTTTGATTTAATATCAATCGTGTGTGTGTGTCAAGGTTATAGTTTTGGTTTTTTCATTATAGTTTGAGTTAGTTTTGACTTGTTTTTTTCTAATTCAGTTAGTTTTAGTTAGTTTTTAGAGCGGGTTTGCTAGTTTTTATTTTGTTGAAATGCTTAGTTTTAGTTTAGTTTTAGTTTAGTTAAAGTGTGGCTACATGCTGCCGTACGGTGCTGAAAACAGCCGTAAAACTTGTTGGAGAAATGAGGAAATTAATCGAATTAATTTAAAAGGTTTATATTATGAATTTCCGAAATGCATATAAATATTGATAAAAACTATAACTAAGGGTATTTTTTCTATAATTTCAGTTAGTTTTAGTTTTTGTGAACACACAATACAGTTTCAGTTTAGTTATCGTTTTTAATTTATTTTTAGTTTCAGTTAACTAATTTTTTTTTAATTTTAGTATTAGTTTTTTAGTTAGTTTTAGTTAACTATTATAACCTGTGTGTGTGTAGGAGATGGAATATGAGGAGCAGAAATTGAGAGTGGAGAAGGAGTCTATTGAACACCAGGAGGAACTCCTGCAGAAAATGCTTACAAGTGGCCATGATGAAGCTGTCCAGAAACTGAAAGCCACAAAGCAACAGTTGGTGTTTTCTCACTATTTACTGTCGAAACCTATTGCATTTAACCCTTTAAGATTAGGAAAGTCTGTACCTCTAAAACTGGGAAAGCTTCTGTGTCATTGTGGATGTTGTGGTGTGTGTATACATTAGCAACAGGATCTTTATTTTTATTTTTTTATAAACCTCTAAATGGGTTAACTGATTGTTGTGGAGGAGATGTTTGTAATTGCAGTATATTATATTTCCAAGGTAGTTTATTTTGGTGTTTACACCCAACTCTGATTTTAGACTTCTCTACCCTAGGTACCACCTGGTGCAGATTGAGACCACTGAAGAGAGACTAACAGTGCGTAACAACCTGTCCACTATTTTATACGCTGCTGCCGAACACGTGGCTCTTTTGGAGGTACAGTACAACATGTGAACTATAGCTAACTTAATGACTTGACACTATCTGAACCGTTAGACTAGATCAGGGCTACTCAACTTTAGATGGCTCAGAGGGCACTCGGCAAAATTGCAAAAGTCCAAGGGCCGCAAGCTAAAAATTTCAGTATTTTTGAGTCGTTTACAAACGGACTACACGACTACCGTAGTCTAAAAATTAAGGACTGCACAGTAAAAAGCCACATTTCCATCCAAGGCCAAACCTCACTGAACAAAAACCTTGTGATTAATGATGACGTTACAAAATCAGGCTTCATTCACATAGAGAACATAATGATGAACAGATTATCACAGGTGAATAAGTAATACTCGGCTGACATAAGGCCATATCACTTTCTCTTGGATCAAACGATAAAATGCCTACAATCTTGTTCAAAACAATCAAATTAAATATTATTTAATTTGAATTGGTATGGCCATGACGGGCTGCAGATATATTAAGCCCACAGTTGAGTAGCACTGGACTAGATGGTACACAGATCTAGACTATTTCAGTTGTTTTCAAACATTTTCATGTTGAGGACCCCCATCCCCCAAATGAATATGCATTATGCACCCCATCTGAAAATGTTGTGCCAGGGGCCCCCATAAGTATAATGTTCAAAATGGCAATTGTGAAATCAGAAAAAGCTGATCGTGATGCTTATCAAATAATTTGGGGACCCCAGACCCCCACTCCAGTACCACTGGACTAGATGGTGTAGATCTGTTCACACCAAAGAGATCCCCAGTGACTGGCTTTTTTCAGTATGAAACAATCTTTCTTTTCCGTTCATTGACTTGTTACTTGGACAACAAATGTTATTTAATTAACTTCTACCTTAACCACTTAAGCCTTAATTTATACTTAACATGGTCAGTGAGATTGTTTTTTAAGAAAATTACAAGCATTGCTGAAATGATTATCCAATGGTTTACATGTAGGAAGTTAAATTTGAACATTGCAAAATGGCGTATTTAATCATGGTTTTATAACTTATCTTTGTCTAAGCTGAGATCTTGTACCCCTTCCAATCAACAGAAATTCACGGAGAATCAGAAAAGACAAATCCATGGCATGTCGGCATTGACAGCGGAACAACAGATCCAGCCGATCAAGGATATGGTTGACTCCTTCAAGGAAAAGGCTGATGCTTTGTATGCTCAATGGGACAAAGCTGAGGCTTCTTCACAGTTCATGGGAGAAAAGTAAATTGAAATAAACGCAGACTTTCACAGTAGATCGAGGTCCCAAAGATGTTAAATGTATTAAAATTGTTCGATTTGTACATTCAGTCATAGAACTGCACAGATCCATTTGAAGAATTGTATTTGTGAGAATCCCCAGCAATAAAGGATTTTTAATGTGATCAGAGCGCCTTGGATGTGTTTTTCTTTGTCTGTCACTTTATACTATGGATTTCTTAAACCATTAAAACCAGGAAACTTTTTTTGTTTATGTAGCAAATTCAGATGATGTATCATAAGAGCCATTGATTAAGACTGAGTTACGTTCACTTCATGGGACCAGTCCAATGGTGGCTCTTCTACATACTTCTATTGGTGAATAGGGACACCGGAAGTTTATGGGCTCGCGCAAGTACATGATCCACGTGACTGGGCTGTTTTCTGCTCCCTCAATGTTGTAACTGTCTTACTCTATGGCTCTGATGAGAGCACCCCTCAAGTCACGGGTGTGATTTTCTTTTAAAGATGATAAACCTGTACGTTTTCGATGTGACCACTAGATGGCACTGTTGTCTTTAAAATCTTAATGTTGCAAGCAATCTTACCCACAGGCATTCAGAAGGCTAATAACAGTCATGACAGAGGTTCTATGTTCAAATCCCACCAGTCCTCACAACAAATATTATTTAAAACTTAACTGTTTTAAATAATCACAAACGTTAATTTTTAATACAAATCAAAAATCTACAATTCAATTTGCACAAAGTGACATATTTTCAACAGATCTGTCTCTCTCTGCCTCATGAGTGCATAACCAACGGGACGTCCATACAACGTCTATACGACGTCAAACAGACCTCTCGGTAAACGCCAACCAACCCCAAAGACGTCCTGAGCACATAACCAACGGGACGTCCATACGACGTCAAACAGACCTCTCACCAAACCACCACCACAACCCAGAACATCCAGGTCGCCGGCCGTCCCAGCCAGACGTCCATACAACGTTGACAGGAGCTGCTGCATCAATCACGTTCAATCAGGGCTTTCAATAGACTGAGTAGACACGTCTATGTTAAAGACAGTCGGCTAGTTGGTGCAAAGATAGCATGAAACATTTTCTATTTATTTTGAAAGTTGTGGTCAACTTTATGGAGCGGTGTCAGATTCTGGAATGCCATCAAGATATTCCAGGCACTTCCCACCAAACACTCGGAGATCCTGTGTGTGTGTGTGTGTGTGTTTGTGTGTGCGTGCGTGCACGCGCGTGTGTGTGGGTAACATGTCATCTCGGATGATCTCGCCCCTTTGCCAACTCGCCCCGCAAAAAGTGAAGGCAGCTCGCCCCGGAATTTCGAAAAGTGAGGGCGGCTCGCCCCAAGCCGTGGCTAGCTCGCCCCCAAAGCGTGGATATCTCGCCCACAGCATGGATATCTCGCCCCAAGCACGGATATCTCGCCCCATGTTTATTTTACCTTATTTCTCATATTAGAACATTTAGAATCAATGAAATAATTGTAAAAAAAAAATAAAAAAAAATCAGCTTAGCTGTAAGAATGTTGATGTCGTCAGAGAGAGAGAAAGAGAGAGCGAGAGAGAGAGCATTGCAGTGTCTATTATTTTCGCTCCTATGCCACCAAAATGTGGAACGCCCTACCAACAGTCATTAAGACATGTAAATCCCTTGACTCCTTCAAAACCGCTCTCAAAGGGCACCTACGGACGGCTGCAATTCGAAACTGGTCCCAAAAATCTGAATCCGCCCCCCACCCCTTTTCCCCCTCACTGTATGTTTCTTTTTCCTATTTACCTCCTTTATGACGAATTCCTGTTCTGTTCTAAATGTTTTGATGAATTGAACAAGGTCGTGGACGTGGACCCTCTTGTAAACAAGTGTATATGCTTAATTGGGTCGTCCACTCACAGTTAACAGTCTTTGTATTGAGTTTGTGCTTGAAATGTACTGTAATTCTGCAAACTGTTAATATTATTTCAATCAATCAATCAAATAAGCCAGAATAGACTATTTAAAAAAGTGTGAAGTTAGGGGTGCTCTTATCATCATACATCGATCTCATTCTGGCCAATCACAATTTGCTTCCTCAGACTCCATCACATTAGACATAAACTAGGCTGCAGAGATTTTGTTGACAATATAAGAAGAAAATTAAACAGCGGATATCACAAGTAAAAAAGCAAAGTCACAAAACAGTTAGGCCTCTCTACGTACGGAAACCCAGACGTTTTTATGAAGGGGAAATATTGCAGTGTGCACTTTAGCCTATTAGCCAGGCTAGTGTGCACTGTCTGTGCAGCAAGTAGGGGGAGCCAGTGAGCAGCGCATCATCCATGCCTCGTAACCCTCTCTACTTTTTGAACTGAACCAACCACGCCTGCACAGCTCTCTCTCTCTCTCTCTCTCTCTCTCTCTCTCTCTCTCTCTCTCTCTCTACCCCCCCCCCCCCGCTCTCTCAGTCTCCACCAACCAACTGAACCCACCAACCACCCAGTCACTCACTACACTACTCTAGCCAGCAGCCCAGCCCCAGCAGCGTTCAGAGTAGACAGCCATATTGTATCCGAACGGTCGGTGGTGACACTAGTGGATCATCATCATCATTCTTCTCTCTACGAGGGGGCTTTCCGTCCATGCCTGCGGCCCGGCCCGGGGGGGGGGGATTGGATTTGTCTCGACCAGGACGGATGAAATAAGAGCAGAAAACTGTGTTTAAATTCCAAACCCAGTTGGGGATCATCGTTCCAACTATATCAGCCAGAAAGAGAAAACGTTTTAATAGCGGTGAGTCTCTCTCTCTCTCCCCTCTCTCTCTCTCTGCAACTTTGATGCAATAGCGGATATATCCTCGTGTTCGTTCGGCCCCCACAGGGCAGGCGCACACACGCACATTTTATTTATTATATATAACACAAATGTGTAAAATGGGCTATAAATAATGTGATCTTCAACGCGTCTTCAGTTCTTTCGACCTGGGCGGATGGTGTTCCAGGCGGAGTTATAGTTTGCCCTCTTTCTCTCGTGATCTTGATGATACAGAATGATGCTTTTTTTAATGACCAAACATTTCTCATTCATCGTGGCTTCAAAACTTTTAAACCCCCCCACCCACCCACCACACGCCCGAGTCTATAAACAACACGCCTGGTTTATATTCCGTTATGTTATGTTTAAACGACACCGCTGTCGCCGCTGTGATCCATACGGTCTCAAGGCTGTAAAAGCCTGGGGATTCTTCTGCGAGCTTTCTTTCAATGTCGCTTCATTTTTTAATCAATACATATGATTGATCGCGGGCTATAACGTTACGTGTGGCTTGTGAGTCACCGCTTGAAACTGTCAGTAAAAACTAACCCCCTCCCGGGTTGATTTAACACGTATAGAGGCTATGTGAATTCGGAACTCCATTCATATTCATGATGACATGCTGTCCTCTGTCTTGAGTCTTGTGTGATTGTAATCGGGATGTGTGAACCTTACCACAGTGAACGACACGTAGGCTAGTCCTAATATTACATGTTCAGCAATGTAACGGTAGTTCATTCTAGGCGGGCAAATGCTTACTAGCTCTGCTACAAGACAGTAGGTGGTATCGTCTTATATCACTGGTTTTCAACCATTTTCATATAAAGGTCCCATTATCTATTCTGCATTTGAGCCACAGACCACCTTTTGATGACATTCAGAGTCTCACACCCCAAACTTTGAATATTGTGTCGTTGGGTGAGATTTTGTCCTTAATTCGAAGGTGTATTGATGTAGTAGGCTACCATAGGAGAGATACCAGGCTTTGATCAAAATAACAATTCTTCTACATTCTCATTTTTTTTAGACTTCTTGTAAATTAAGTAATGTATATGTTTAGCAATTAAACCAAATGGACCCGGATGGGTCTATTTGGTTTAATTTTACACTCTCAAAAGTTAAATATCTATAAGGGTCTATTTTGGTTATGAACCCTGGTCTCTGGACCACTGGTTGAAAACTACTGTATTATATTATGAGTGGAATTCGACCATAGTCGGATAGTCCTACCGGTAATTTTTCCTATCATTTTGTTATTAAACCCTCTGGAATCTCACATTTTGTTTTAAAATGCTAATTTTGGTTATGGGTGGTATGGCCAACTTGGTACTGTATAGAGTCTACAGTACAAAGTCGGCCATACCACCCATGACCAAAATGATAAATATCCTGATGTCTACAGTGTAGGATATTTCTCGTGTTATTTTAACAGGTTTAACATTTTCCTGCAGGAAAGAGGCATTGGGAGAGCTTTACAACAGAAAGCTCTTCCATTGTCTATTAGGGCATTTGAACACTGATGCCTGCCAGTCACAATGTGGGACAGAGTCTCAATGTGTGGGATCTGCCTGAAAAGTCTTGGAAATGAGCGACTGTCCCACGCAAAGTGGGACATCTGGTCATCCCGTGGATATATGGCTATGTATGCATACATCCTGTGTTGTTTATTCTAGGGAGGTGGTGCTCTTTTAAATGCAAGAAGGACCGCCATAAGGCTCCATTTGGTTCCATTGGCACACACAGAGTTACAGACCTGGCTGTTAAGGGTCCACTTTGAACCACCTGAGGGTCCTTATGCTTGGACCCAACTTTGAGAACCACTGTTCTGTTCTGGGTTTTAAAATGTGGTGGGGTGGCACTGCTTGCACGACATGTCTTCATTCAAACTTTATTAAAACCTTCATGTAGCCAGAGGGAACAATTTGAACCGAAATAGAGATGTTTTGTGGTTCCTTTTTGTAGGTCCTTATGAGGGGAGGCATTTTGGGGCTTGTACTTGTTATGATTATTATAAAGCACGAGATTCCACGAACAGGGCGTTTGTAGTGCTGCTACCCACACAAATGCATCGTTAATTATTTTCTTGGTTTGTTTGTTTGTTTTTTGTATGGGAAGCCTCCTCAATATTTATGTTATTGAGTTGTATACATGGAGGGGAAGATGAGACATTTTCGTTCATATTGTATTACCATGATGGCATTCAAGGATTTAATGATCCCCCCAGAGAGAAATTTGTTGTCATTGCAGCAACAAGGTTTAAACATACGCAGAAGTATAGTTAAGCTTAGATTAGATACTGGCACTAAATAAAATATCTGCAATGGGACTCCGAATGAATGTACAGTATGTATGTATCCTAGTCGATGTATTTATTTAGTCTTATAAATAACTATTTACAATGGACCAGTATATCAACAATGTGTACTAGAGTACATGCTTATCAACCAATAATGCTTTGAATTATTACTAGCCTAATATGTATCAACATTGAATATCTGACCGAACTAATTAACAGTTTAATTATAACGAGCATTATGCCAATGTTTGGCAGTGTACATTCACATTGACATTCTAGACGTCTAGTCTGTGTGCAAGAGTGCTTTAAATCAATGTGTGCATTTGTCATGTTTAATAATGGTAATGTTATGCTATTCTATTTAATATAAAAAACACTGAGGTTTAGGGACACTAAGTGAAGGCATATGATATGAAACATGTTGTCAGTGGGACTCGTCTCATACAGACAGCCCTCAATGACTGTTGAGACAGTTCTATATTTGGATGAATCTTGGTCAACCATTCAGCCTGCCAGGTTACAGAAGTTATCAGATTATGCTGTGACTGTCATGCACTTTTCTCTTCCCAGAGTAATTTAAGGTTAAGGTCGTTTCTCATGCACACTCTTCCCAATCGTTGCCGCATGTCTACCGAAGTAAAGTGGAAAGGCATGTTGGACTTGGACATGAAGTTTGTTTCTCTCCTGCCTCAGGGAGGTGGTGGGATGTTTCTGTGACGTTGTTTAGTTGCTACCAGTTGCTGGAATAGGATTACAGTCTTTCTTTTGTGGCATTTCTCATTTCAGATGATCTAATTCCTTACACAATTCCTTCTTCCTGTGTTGACTCAGAAGTTTGTTCTCTTATTTTGCTCTCAGCATTTTTTTTGTTGTTGTTCATTTTCTATTCATTTTGTTGAAAGTGAATACGTCTAAGTAACAACATTTTCATTCCAGCTGTCTTATGGTCTAAAATGAGTCTTGGCTTTTTAGACAGGCCATGGTGTGCTGGATTTCATCGGCTCCCTTATTGATCCTTACGACAAACTAATCAATAATTTCCTTCCTCTCTCTCTCTTTCTTATGGCTGTGTGATCCAGGTATTGTCTCCGTGCTCTGACGGGATTTGTCCTCTCGGCTGTCTGGTGTAAGGAGGAGGAGAGGGGGAGCAGAGATGCCTAAACCGGTAAGTCTCAAAGTCAAAGTCCTAGTATTTGTCACACACGTTACCGCAGTGAAATTTGTCCTCCACATTTGACCCATCTCTTGGAGCGGTGAGCCGCAGCCATGCCGCCCGCGTTGAAGGAAGCATTTGATTAGTTGATTTGACCACCCCAATCCAACCCTTCATGCTGAGTGCCAAGCAGGGACTGACTCCCCCAATCCAACCCTTGATGCTGAGTGCCAAGCAGGGACTGACCCCCCAATCCAACCCTTGATGCTGAGTGCCAAGCAGGGACTGACTCCCCAATCCAACCCTTGATGCTGAGTGCCAAGCAGGGACTGACCCCCCAATCCAACCCTTGATGCTGAGTGCCAAGCAGGGACTGACTCCCCAATCCAACCCTTGATGCTGAGGGCCAAGCAGGGACTGACTCCCCAATCCAACCCTTGATGCTGAGTGCCAAGCAGGGACTGACTCCCCCAATCCAACCCTTGATGCTGAGGGCCAAGCAGGGACTGACCCCCCAATCCAACCCTTGATGCTGAGGGCCAAGCTGGGACTGACCCCCCAATCCAACCCTTGATGCTGAGGGCCAAGCAGGGACTGACCCCCCAATCCAACCCTTGATGCTGAGGGCCAAGCAGGGAGGCATTGGGTCTTTTTGTTATGACCCGGCCGGGGATCAAACCCGACCTCATGTGACCACATGTTAAAGTCTGTTATTTAGATAACATGTAGTTTTAGACGGCTAGCTTTGATGTTTACCTATTATCCTAGTTTATTTGAACCATTACATTGTTCTCTTTGTACTCCACTTACAGTATGTGACTATTTGTTTACCTTGTTGTTTGTTGACTATAGCGTTCATGCTTACGCTGATCTCATCTGGATAAGAGCATCCGTCTGCTAAACAGCTCAACTGTAGTTGTACAGTATATCGCAGACCATTTTATTAGTCACGAAGGAGAAGCCATGCATGTTCCATGGTGTCACTACTAGTCCTCCACTGCTAATTCCCATCCATTTCAAATATGGTTTCGATCATCGCTGAACCAAATCTAATGGACCATATTGTGTGTGTGTGTGTGTTTCTTTTGCCGCCAGCCTGTCTTGTTAGTCAGTAGGACTAGTATAGATGGCGTGCACTTGGATGGCTCATGTCCCTGTGCAACAAAAGGAAGGTGCTTGGTGTCTGATGTACAAAACTCCACTTTCTTTCTGTTTAGTTGTAACCGCACCAGTGCATGCACCTGGTTGCCCCGAAGCCAGATTTTATCGTTCCGTGAGGTGACAGCTCTGTCACCATATGCACATGCTTGTACTCGTCAGAACATTTCCCCTCACATTATCCTCCCAACATCAACAACAAGCAAGTATGGGTCTAAACATGTGCCCCTGTGCATACTTACGATTGGCTAATTTGGCTTTTGTTTGTCTCACACGCTTGTTGCGCAGTTATGTTTTGCTGCTAAGACGCTCCGGGATGGCGGTTGGCGACGAGCAACAACACGTCAGACTTTCGTAATAGTTCGTCTTCCAGTAAACGGGCAGCGTCACAGTGAACTCTGTGGGTCTGAGAGGCCTCCTCTGAGCCTCCAGAGAGACACCCAGGCCTCGCAGGCTCGAACACACTACAGCCATTGTTGCCAGCCAAGAGGGTGGAGAGAATGCCAGAACGCCTCAGCTCTGTGAGCAAAGGCCAAAACAAAAGCATTTCCAGCACAGTTGCAGGCTTGCAAGCACGGCTGTCCCATTCCATGCCGTTGTGTGAGGCTACGTTGCTTTCACGTCGAGATTAAAGATTTGGACTTTGCGGTCACAGATGAGTTACTGGATTTTTGCACTTTTGAACAATTTCGTTTTGGGACTGGGTGAAATACACAGGAAAAACCCTGGGTGATTTAATTTAACTCCCAAGTTAGGGGTTCGTTAAAGATGTCTTTCTATTTGGGCATACATTTCTTACGATGAATTTCCCTTAGTGGAAAATCACTAATGACTAGTCCAGAAGAATCTTTCCTAGGGATTTGTGAATAACGGTCTGTTTTGGCACTTGCCACAAGATAAGTGTGTGTGTGTGTGTGTGTGTGTGTGTGTGTGTGTGTGTGTGTGTGTGTGTGTGTGTGTGTGTGTGTGTGTGTGTGTGTGTGTGTGTGTGTGTGTGTGTGTGTGTGTGTGTGTGTGTGTGTGTGTGTGTGTGTGTGTGTGTGTGTGTGTGTGTGTGACTACGCTACAGTCAAGCGCTGATGTCATTCTCCCTCACACCCCCCTCTTGTCCTTCTGGACCAATGGCAGGGCACCGTCCCAGGAACAGCTCCCAGGGACAGTGTAGGCCGAGAGAAGCATCACTATCACAGACAAATACCGGTAACTCAACTGCCAGAGCTCGGCGTGCCCCTCCCCTCCCTCTTGGGGACATGTTGACTTAACCTGTGGAGCTCCTGCAGTACAGTGCATGGCCCCTACAAATAACCATACATGTTGAGAGCCCCCCAAAAAACCTTTTAGAGAACTCTTAGTCACTTTTGTATTTCGTGTCCGGCGTCCGGGCACAGGAACTCCAGGTGACCTGCTGCTGTTGAATATCTCTAGACAGATTGTGTTTGCGTGAGACGGTGGGTAGACTTTGAAATGGATTTATCAAACGGCTTTGGAGTATAGGCAAAGGCCCTTAATAGAAATGTTATGACTTTTGAAGTTGCTGGCCCCTGGGAGCAAAATAAAAAATATTGCTGTGCGTTCCGAAATAGTCCTTTGCTACAGGCCTAATCTCCTTAAAAAAAAAAAAAAGAATTAAATAAATAAATTCTAATGATAAAATTTAGATAAAACAAAATGACAAGGTATATAGCATTAACAGATAGTTAACTAGTAGGTGTTGTGGGGGGGGGGGGGGGGGGGGGGCTTTTTAAATAACCTGCTGCATTATTGATAGGGCAGAGTATGGCCCTATCAATGATATACCTACATATTCACTCCCATTGTAGCCTTTACTCAGCGCTGCGGTGCGGTAGGGGGTGTTCTATGAGCCGGGCTGACCCCACAGGAAGAGAGGGGCTCTGGTCCTGGCGTCCTAGCGAGCTTGTGCCTGTTTTCCTGTTTGCAGCACAAGAGGCCCCTGCAGTGTGAAACGGAGTCGGGGGCCCCCAGTTAAAGCCCCCTCTCGGTCTGTATCAACATCCTGTCTCCACAGTGGGTACAGAGAGAGAGAGAGAGACAGAAAGGAGAGAGATAGCAGAGAGGGTGGGTGTGTTCTTTAAGGAAGGAGGGATAAAGTCAGAGTGGGGAAAAGTAAGCAGAAGGCATGAGGTCCGGGTGCAAATGGAAACAGACGGTGGGTATGATGATGTACAGAGAGAGATGTGCAGGAAGCAAGCTGGGCATGAGAACCGGGATTGAGGACAGGATGAAGAAGAGATGCAGTTAACCTCATGAACCATAGCTTCCCTACCCTATTCTGGGCATGTCGTAGGCGAACATTTGACACAATTAGCAGTCGGAGCTTGTAGATTTGGCAGATGAGACAGACGTTTTTCAGCTATCCAGCCTTCATAAGTGTCGAGGCTGACGAAGGCTGGATAGCCCGAAACGTCCCTCATCCGCTATAGTAAATACAAATTGTGTGAGGGGCGTTTTTAAGACAAACATTAAACCTGTATTATAGAAGGGGCTGGCGCCCCTCAATAATAAATGAAATTGACTCTTGCCACTGTGTGCGATCCATCACCTCTGCTTCTCACGAGGAGGACGTTCTCTCTCATTGCCTTAAGATTAATAATAAACTTGAGTGGTGCCCGTTGGAGTCTCTACAGCAGCTATTATCTGTCCCTTTTTTATGTCCATATATGGAGTTCTTTGTCAGGCATGCCCAAATATGGAGACACACACACACAGACAGACTTGGTGCATTTATAGTTAGATGGATTTATAGTTCAGTGGCTACTCAGACCGATTTAGTCCATTATGAAAAGATAATTCGTGTCAATTTGTTTATATACAAGCCTTCATTTTGGTTAAAGGTATATTCAGTGATTTCACTTAATTCAAATATCACTTATTTTTTTGTTTTGTTGTGATAATCCTCTCTACTATAGAGTGTGCTGGCCATATAAGGAGTTCCTCCCTGTCCCCAGTTAACCCCTGGGGGGTCAAAAAACCTTAGGTTTCGTTTTTGACTCTCTATCCTGATTGGACGAAAGGCTGGGTCCCACAGCCAAAAACGAAACCTAAGGTTTTTTGAGTGAAATCACTGAATATACCTTTAATTGCCCAGCCCCAGTTATTAGAGACCCTGATGCTAAGCAGTGGTGTATAGGAGATTGTTTGAATCGTAGAACCTTTGGCTGGAGGGTGGGGGGTAGTGGGACTCTTGGGTGCCGCTGGGCAAAGCGTAACTGTTTGCCGGCTGCTTTTTGGCCATTTACTTTGTCAACAAGTCCAGAGCTTGTGGGGTTGACATCAAAGCGTGCAAACCAGTCCAGGCAACGAACGCTGCGTCAACGGCGCTAAAAGTCACCCGTCAGCACCTTTAAGACTAGAGGAGCACTGTCATCAGATGGCTGTGTGTTGTGATGATCTCTGTAATTTAAACCTCTTTTTGTCCTTGTTAAAAAGACAGATGTTTTGAATTGGCTCTGTGTAACGAGCACGTGCGTGTGTTTGTGTGCATGTAGGTATAGGTATACGAGAAGAGAACATGCCAATCCCTCCCACTCATCCGTCCTCTCATTCTCTCCACCCTCCCCTTCTCTCCCGTCATTCCTTATCCCCTGACCCTCTCCTCCTCCTCCCCCTCCGTTCGTCCCTCCCCGTTCCTTACCCCATAGGGGGGTTAATCAGACAGACAAGACAGCTGCTCGGAGCCCAGCAGGCCAGATTAGCAGCTCTTCTGATTGAAGTGTGTGTGTGTGTGTGGGGGGGGGGGGAGAAACACACGTGTTTCCACACACACACATGCAGGTTCATGTCCTCGTCTTGACGGGCCGCTCTCGGCA
>NC_139715.1:7528053-7743053 GCF_964188405.1 Protomyctophum parallelum
TACAGTAATGTAAAACAATAATGTAGGGGTGTCTGTAGTAGCTGAGTGGGTAGAGAGATCTTCTGGTAATCGGATGGTTCACCGTCGGTCCATTCAGTCATCGTATCAAAGTGTCCTTGAGCCAGACCCCAATGACTTGTGTAGGATACTTCAAATTAAACTCACGCTTTATTTACCGGTAGTCTACATTTAGTCTACATCGACACGTTGTTGTATCAGCTTTAAAAAATAATAATAATAATCTAATCTCTACACGCACTCTACACACCCTCCGCCAACCTGGGCAGAGCAACGGACTTGAACTCATGCTTCCTTCATGCTTGAGTGTCCAAGTTGCTCTTTTACACCTGACAAAGGGGGGATTTCCCTGGTTGGATGTGGAAGGAACACGTTATTCCCACCAGTTCCTTTCCCCTCCATCAGGTGCCCCGGTTGGCCAGGGGGGAGGCAGTTTAGAGACCAGGATTACTGCATGTTTTTAACCCATTCTGACCGGGCACCCATTTTGGTGTCGGCATCATGTTATGCTTTAGCTATTGAAAAACAGCAGATCTACAAGCTCTTAGCGCGCCACCGAGTGGCGCGCTAAGAGCTTGTAGGTCTGCTATTTTTGAAAAATCGAAGAACGACTGACATTTTTAGAATCTGATCTCAGGTCAGAATGGGTTCATCAGACCAGTGTGTGTCCAGTGGAAACCTCGTATGAATCTGATCTCAGGTCAGAATGGGTTAAGGGTACCAGGAGACACGGGGAAGAACATGCAAACTCCACACAGAAAGGCCTTCGTATATATCAGCTTTTTGAACTATATAAAACTGTTTTTCAAAATCGTAAAACATGGCAAGATAGTTCCCTACTCCCATATATAGACACAAAACCAACCGTGGAGCAATCTGACTTCTATGCTCTGACTGTAATGTGTGTGTGTGTGTGTGTGTGTGTGTGTGTGTGTGTGTGTGTGTGTGTGTGTGTGTGTGTGGTGTGTTCGACCGCAGGACTTTGTGTTCTACGCCCCGCGGTTGCGGATTAACAAACGCATCCTGGCGCTGTGCATGGGCAACCACGAGCTGTACATGAGGAGGAGGAAGCCGGACACCATCGAGGTGCAACAGATGAAGGCTCAGGCCAGAGAGGAGAAGCATCACAAGCAGATGGAGAGGTACAGGAGAGCACTCACTCATGCATGCAGAGTACTTAAGATCCCGTATATCAGTGGTTCCCAAACTTCGTCAAGGACCTCCAAATTGACACTAATTAGCCCGCGGACCCCCCAATTGAAGAGATATGCTAGGGACCCGCATAAGAGAAGATGTTTATGGCTCTATAGCAGTGATTCTCAACCTGTTGTAATTTCAAGGACCCCCAAGAGCAACATTTTTGGCAAGTTTCTGACATTGTGCGGGGACCCTTCTTTGTTTTTCAAAGATAACCTTTTTAACCCATTCTGACCTGAGATCAGATTCATACGAGGTTTTCCACTGGACACACACTGGTCTGATTAAGGACCCCCAGTTTGACATGCATTAGTCTACGGACCCCCCCATTTAATGGCATTTCTATCTCTTGAGACCCCAAGTTATGTGTACAAATGGAACCAAATGGACCCGTTAAGTTCCATTTGTACACTCTGAGTTAGAGCCATACGGGTTAATTTTGGTTCTAAACTATCATTTAGCTGGGGAGCTCAAGGGCCCCGTGGGGGTCCCCGGACCCCACTTAGGGAACCACCGCTGTATACAGTGTGTGTATAAGGAGGGGGGGTGTGGGGGCACTGACAAACACTGATTCAAGGAAATTCTGCTTGACACGAGACTCTGAATGATGAAAAATAAAGTTGCGTTAAAATATGGAAAATGTATAGGCTAAAAACAATGAAATAAAATACTGTGCCGTGTGGCCCCGGCACAGTAGCTGGCCTTTGCGAAATCACAGAGCTATATATATAGCTCTGTGATTTCGCAAAGGCCAGCTACTGTGCTGGGTGAAACCTGCAGCGTAGCTTGCAGTCTGCAGAGAGATATATCTCTCCTATTCCCTTCTTCAGTGTCTGGGTAAAAAAAAAACATAGACAAATATTGATCAAGGAACTTGATTTGCATAGACAAGAACACACAATCAATCAGTAATGCCATTTCATCTCTATATTGTGGTTATACATAAAACAGCCACTAGAGGGTAGCGTCACCTAAATTGTATTATTAAATTAATTGTGAAATAATCTTCCATGAAATCTGGAGACATTTTCAACTATTTTTTTGAAATATATATATATATTTTTTTAAATAATAATAAATCTGATGGTCAATGGCTAAATACAATTTGGATGTCCATGACATTAAAACACCAAAAGGGGTTCCCGCCCAGAATGGGATTTGAGAATCGGCGCAATAAACTACTGTACCTACTAAACTACCTACTGTAAAACCACCACAGGGCTACTAAACTCCTACTGTAAAACCACCACAGGGCTACTAAACTACCTACTGTAAAACCACCACAGGGCTACTAAACTCCTACTGTAAAACCACCACAGGGCTACTAAACTCCTACTGTAAAACCACCACAGGGCTACTAAACTCCTACTGTAAAACCACCACAGGGCTACTAAACTCCTACTGTAAAACCACCACAGGGCTACTAAACTCCTACTGTAAAACCACCACAGGGCTACTAAACTCCTACTGTAAAACCACCACAGGGCTACTAAACTCCTACTGTAAAACCACCACAGGGCTCAGCTGGAGAACGAGAAGAAGAAGAGGGAGCACGCGGAGAAGGAAAAGGAGAAGATCGAACGAGAGAAGGACGAGCTGATCGAGAGACTGAGACACATCGAGGAGCAGACGCTCCGAGCACAGAAAGGTAAACCTGAAAACACCTAACCTAACCTAAGAGAGACTGAGACACATCGAGGAGCAAGACGCTCCGAGCACAGAAACCCACACAACCTGAACGTTGAACATTCAGTGGATTTTCTGTGGTCTGGCGTTTTTCTCTGTGGCCCCTTTTCCACCGGTTGGTTCCCAATGGGAACCGGTTCAGTTCTTTTTGGTTCTTAAGTCCATGACGCGGAGGAGAGGACACGCCACCAGCGCCCACAGCGCTGGCCATAATAATAATAGGCACATGTAACTGACTGTGTGTGTGTGTGTGTGTGTGTGTGTGTGCAGAACTAGAGGAGCAGACGCGGCGTGCTCTGGAGTTGGACCAAGAGAGGAGGAGAGCGAAGGAGGACGCCGAGAGGTTGGAGAAGGAGAAGCGCGTTGCAGAGGAGGCCAAGGCAGAGCTGGCCAGACAGGCTGTAGACCAGATGAAGAACCAGGAGCAACTGGTGCGTGTGTGTGTGTGTGTAACTGTGTATGGTGGGGTTATCCACATTGTGTGTGTGTGTGTGTGTGTGTGTGTGTGTGTGTGTGTGTGTGTGTGTGTGTGTGTGTGTGTGTGTGTGTGCATTGAGGTAGGTTGTCGGTAATGACAGTCGGACCAATAGTATGTCTAAACTAAAGCCTGTACCACCCTCAGTATCAGGTCTGTGTCATGCATGGTCAGTATCATGGTCAGTATCATGGTCAGTATCATGGTCAGTATCATGGTCAGTATCATGTCAGTATCATGGTCAGTATCATGGTCAGTATCATGGTCAGTATCATGGTCAGTATCATGTCAGTATCATGGTCAGTATCATGGTCAGTATCATGGTCAGTATCATGGTCAGTATCATGTCAGTATCATGTCAGTATCATGGTCAGTATCATGTCAGTATCATGGTCAGTATCATGGTCAGTATCATGTCAGTATCCTAGTCAGTATCATGGTCAGTATCATGGTCAGTATCATGGTCAGTATCATGTCAGTATCATGTCAGTATCATGTCAGTATCCTAGTCAGTATCATGTCAGTATCATGTCAGTATCATGTCAGTATCATGTCAGTATCCTAGTCAGTATCATGTCAGTATCATGGTCAGTATCATGGTCAGTATCATGTCAGTATCATGTCAGTATCATGTCAGTATCATGTCAGTATCATGTCAGTATCATGGTCAGTATCATGTCAGTATCATGTCAGTATCATGTCAGTATCATGTCAGTATCATGTCAGTATCCTAGTCAGTATCATGTCAGTATCATGGTCAGTATCATGGTCAGTATCATGGTCAGTATCATGTCAGTATCATGGTCAGTATCATGGTCAGTATCATGGTCAGTATCATGTCAGTATCATGGTCAGTATCATGTCAGTATCATGTCAGTATCATGTCAGTATCATGGTCAGTATCATGGTCAGTATCATGTCAGTATCATGTCAGTATCATGTCAGTATCATGTCAGTATCATGGTCAGTATCATGGTCAGTATCATGGTCAGTATCATGGTCAGTATCATGTCAGTATCATGTCAGTATCATGTCAGTATCATGGTCAGTATCATGGTCAGTATCATGGTCAGTATCATGGTCAGTATCATGTCAGTATCATGTCAGTATCATGTCAGTATCCTAGTCAGTATCATGGTCAGTATCATGGTCAGTATCATGGTCAGTATCATGGTCAGTATCATGTCAGTATCCTAGTCAGTATCATGTCAGTATCCTAGTCAGTATCATGGTCAGTATCATGGTCAGTATCATGTCAGTATCATGGTCAGTATCATGGTCAGTATCATGGTCAGTATCATGGTCAGTATCATGGTCAGTATCATGTCAGTATCATGTCAGTATCATGGTCAGTATCATGGTCAGTATCATGGTCAGTATCATGGTCAGTATCATGTCAGTATCATGTCAGTATCATGGTCAGTATCATGGTCAGTATCATGTCAGTATCCTAGTCAGTATCATGGTCAGTATCATGGTCAGTGTCATGTCAGTATCATGGTCAGTATCATGGTCAGTATCATGGTCAGTATCATGGTCAGTATCATGGTCAGTATCATGGTCAGTATCATGGTCAGTATCATGTCAGTATCCTGGTCAGTATCATGGTCAGTATCATGGTCAGTATCATGTCAGTATCATGGTCAGTATCATGGTCAGTATCATGTCAGTATCATGGTCAGTATCATGGTCAGTATCATGTCAGTATCCTAGTCAGTATCATGGTCAGTATCATGTCAGTATCATGGTCAGTATCATGTCAGTATCATGTCAGTGTCATGTCAGTATCATGGTCAGTATCATGTCGGTATCATGTCAGCATCATGTCAGTATCATGTCAGTATCATGGTCAGTATCATGGTCAGTATCATGGTCAGTATCATGTCAGTATCATGTCAGTATCCTAGTCAGTATCATGGTCAGTATCATGGTCAGTATCATGGTCAGTATCATGTCAGTATCATGGTCAGTATCATGGTCAGTATCATGTCAGTATCATGGTCAGTATCATGTCAGTATCATGGTCAGTATCATGGTCAGTATCATGTCAGTATCATGGTCAGTATCATGTCAGTATCATGTCAGTATCATGTCAGTATCATGGTCAGTATCATGTCAGTATCATGGTCAGTATCATGTACTGCAGGTATCATGGCCAGTATAATTTCAGTATTTTGGTCCCTACACAGAGTAGAACAACAAACATGCATCCCTCACAAAAGACACACACACACACACACACACGCACACACACTGTCCCTACAAAGATAATAATTCTAACCTGTATGTGTGCGTGACTCCCAAGGCTACCGAGTTGGGTGAATTCACGGCTAAGATTGCCGTCCTGGAGGAGGCCAAGAGGAAAAAGGAAGAGGAGGCGTCAGAATGGCAACACAAGGTGAACTGCTCTCCATACTGTGTCGGAGGTTAGCTGTTGAAAGTGTCAGAACTACTGATTTAGAAGGCATTTTTGTAGAATCGGCCTCAGGATGCATCTGTGTCACCTTATGTAGCTTTTAGCCACTAACCATTCTTTTTAACTTTAGCTATTGAAAAATAGTATCTACAAGCTCATAGCATCTACAAGCTCATAGCGCGGCACTTGGTGCTAAGATCTGCTATTTGTTTTTAAAGGAGAATTCCATGCTAGAATGCTTTCTTATCTTTCTTACCTTTCTTTGTAGTTGTTACGTCCCCATCAAAGAGGTCCAGGTGTTTTTTTTTGTGCAAAAACTCCTTATTGGCTATTTTCCCTACCGTAAGCTCTCAATGAATTGCATTGCATTGAATGGGAATTGAATGGGGCTATGGGGTGTTATGCTAATTCGCTTATTTCCATCGAAAGAAGTAGTAAAGTGTGCCGCTTGGGATAATATTTACATTATGAAGAGAGGATATATACAAAGAAATTATAATTTTCAGCAATGGAAATAAGTGAATTAGCACAACACCCCATAGCCCCATTCAATTCCCATTCAATTCAATGCAATTCATTTAGGGCTTATGGTAGGGGAAATAGCCAATAAGGAGCTTTTTCACAAAATAACACCTGGACCTCTTTGGTGGGGACGTAACGACTACAAAGAAAGGTAAGAAAGCCTTTTAGTATGGAATTCTCCTTTAATGGTGAAAATCTAACGCAAATATTTGAATGTATATTCTTTCACAGCAAACGTTTTAACTCCTATCTTTGCTTCTGGGGGGTGTCCCTGGAACAACATATGTTCAGATGGGGGTCCGCTGCCAAATAGACAGATAATTCTGTGGGTCCTTGACATGAGAACGTTTGAGCACCAGTGCACCACTGATCAAGATTTAGATGACAGTTGTGACCAGATTTGACTAAGAGACTGCCATCGCGCAAATTATGCGAAAAACCTTTTTTCCCTAAATAAGTTAATAGCACAGGCAGACTCTTCACATACTAGAGCATGTCTGAAATAAGTGTCAGAGCAGAAATCGACATGTAAATATGAAATAAAGGCCCAAACATGTAGCTAGGGTGTAATGTTAGTGACCACAGAAGTGAACCTTTCAAGCCTGTTTTTTCAACTCGCTGTTTCTCTGCAAGACATTACGCTATAAGTCATATCTCCAAAACTGGTGGGTCAAACTTAGCCTGGTTAATAAACCAGACTAATATCGCACGGACCGCGGGATATTAGTCTGGGGAGGCTCAGCTTGGATTTCATTTCCAGGGGGGCGGGTTGAAACATTTTCTCTTTGACGCAAGCATTGAAAGTCACTGTACCAAAGCCCGCCCATATTGCATACCGTGTCCCGATTGGCCGCCCCATTTCTCTGGTGTAGGAAATGGGAGTACAATTGAGCCTCTCCAGACCGTAATCCGCCGGCAGGCAATTTCTTTTTGCCAACGGCTGATTCGGTCTGGTTTATTAACCAGGCTAGGTCAAACTGGACAACCAATATGTCAATTTGAAGCTATGATCCCCTGCTTTCATATGACATGAAAAAACTAAAATTCAAAATAATCCAATGGCAGTCTCTCAGTCAAATTTGGTCACATTTGTAGAAACTGGTCTCGGTCCTAAATGGGTGAATTGCCCAGCCCCTATGTTGAAGGCTTTCCCTTCCCCTTCTCTCTTCCCAGGCCATCTCAGCCCAGGAGGACCTGGAGAAGACCAAGGACGAGCTGAAGACGGCCATGACCACCTTCCCGGCGGTGGCGGCCGTGCCGGCGGGCGGCGAGAACGACGAGCAGGACGAGAGCGCCGAGAGCCAGAGCGCCGAGCTGTCCAACGAGGGCGTCAGTGACCACGACCTGCGCAACGAGGAGGAGCGCGTCACCGAGGCCCAGAAGAACGAGCGCGTCAAACAGCAGCTGCAGGTACTGTACTGTAACGTGCCGTTTAAACCCATTTTGGGGCGGGAACCCCTTTTGGTGTTGGCATTATGTTATGCTTTAGCTATTGAAAAATAGCAGGTCTACAAGATCATAGCGCGCCACGAGCTTGTAGGTCTGCTATTTTTGGAAAAATCGAAGAACCGCTGACATAGAAACATAGCTTTTTCAGAAAACTGTCAGGATGTAGAAGACATTTTTAGAATCCGATCTCAGGTCAAAATGGGTTTATGAAATGTAAAAAAGGAAATATGCAGAAAAGGTTTATGAATTAAAAAAATAAATAAAATCACATTTCGTGCTCGGCAAATCAAATCATCACAAATGTGGTACACTGACATACAAAGCTGGACATAGGAGGGGCTAGCGCCCCTCAGAAATCACACTAAAGGCCTTTTCAGATGCGCCTAGTAATACATTTTCAATGGGAGGCGTGCGTTTATTTTGGGACGGGGCGCGTGCTCCTTTTGTACACATCCCCGTGGACTAGACTAGACTTGCATTATGATGAGCTTATTCTTCCTTTTCTCTCACGCTACACGTCCCACGCCTAATCACGAGCAGACCTGGAATCCGAGTGATCCAGGCGACAACGCCTGCGTCACTCGCCTGCGTCACTCGGCTGCGTCACTCGTCACTTCTCGACGGAAGTTTTCATTCCGCCGGCCTCGTCTCTGACAGAAAATGTTGAACTGTGTGAATTTCGTGGAAAAGTGGTGATATTTTACACTAAACGCTCGTTTTCTGCCACAACTTTCAAACTGGATATGAAACTAGAGGACCAGAAGTGCCCTCAAAAAGTTCATGTCAAGCACTGAATGTGACTACAGTAACATGTTAACCCATTCTGACCGGGCACCCATTTTGGTGTTAGCATCATGTCGTGCTTTAGCTATTTAAAAATAGCAGATCTACAAGCTCATATCGCGCCACCGAGTGGCGCGATACGAGCTTGTAGGTCTGCTATTTTTTGAAAAATCAAAGAACGACTTGACATTTTTTAGAATTTGATCTCAGGTCAGAATGGGTTCATCAGACCAGTGTGTGTCCGGCGGATGAATCTGATCTCAGGTCAGAATGGGTTAATTTGCAAACACGTTTGACACCCAACATTGGCGGAATCCAATCCAATCCTCCTCCTTCTCTCCCAGACGCTGAGCTCGGAGCTGGCCCAGGCCCGCGACGAGACCAAGAAGACGGCCAACGACATGCTGCACGCCGAGAACGTCAAGGCGGGCCGCGACAAGTACAAGACGCTGCGGCAGATCCGCTCGGGGAACACCAAGCAACGCATCGACGAGTTCGAGTCCATGTGAGAGAGAGAGAGAGAGAGAGAGAGAGGACAGCTGCCTCCGCTGCCCGCCCGCCCTCTACGCACAGTGAAAATCGCTGATCTACAAGCACACAATTGTGTGATTGTAGATCAGCTTGTAGATCTGCTATTTTCACTAGTTTGGGCTCCCGGGCGGGGGGAACATGTAATCTCTCTTTTGGGGTCACAGGCTAAAAAAGTTTGGGAGCCACTTGTTCCCACTCTCCTCTCATCCAGCTGGCGCTCGCTTTTCATGGACAAAAACGGAGACTGCCGTCCTTGTGACTCCCCCCCTGTTGTCCTAACCCTGCCCTCCCGCCCCCTGCCCCCCATAACCTACGTGACAACGAATCAAGGGGGATGGGGGGGGGGGGGGGGGGGGGGGGGATGAGCTGCAGCCGCCTCGTCCGTCTTTGCCAAAGTCCCGAACGCGTCGTCGGGTTAGCCTGCCTGCCACGGAGCGCCTACATTAAAGCCACTCTGCAGTTGGAACAGAGAACCAACCTAGCCGCTACACTCGTTTTTACCCTCAAGCAAAGGGAAATGGAGATACTGAAATGGAAACCATTTGGATTTCTTCCCCCCCCCCCCCCCCCCATTCAGTTTATTTTATTTTTTATTTTTTAGCAAATAACGGCTGTTGAAAGCTTCTTTTTGTTTGGCTTAACAAGCTTGCATTAAGTTAGTATTATCTCCTGTGTTCAGTTGAAAACAAGTATTTGTCCTTTTAAAGTGCTTTCCCCTCTGCTGTTTGACTCATTTTATTAACGCCCTGTTCTTTTGTTTGTTTGTTTGTTTGTTTTGTTTTTAGTTTGTTGACATTGTACATGTTGAGATTTAGGGTTGTGACCCAGGTTTAGGAATAAAGATTTGAGTTTGGGGATAAAATGTGGGTCATTTTCACTCAAGGTAGAAGAGGGTAAACCGTGACTAGAGCTTATCTCGGCCGTACGGCGCCACCAAGTGGCGACAAAGCATTTCACATTCTCCATTATGATAAATCGCCTTTAGCATCCAGTAAGGAGCCGGGTTGGGGTCACTTCAGTCAATTCCAACTGTCATTTTGAAAGTCAATTTTACAGGCATCATACTGTATTCACTTCGTTCGTTTTTTCTGTTCTATTTTAGACCGAATACAGGCACAATTTAACAGCAGGATTTCCAAATGTCAAAGGAAACATCTTTTTGTTGTGAGTGTGAATTGAGAGTGATGTGAAAGTTAAGAACATAATGAATGTAGCAAAGGGAACAAAAGGGAATGCTCCGTGTTCATGTACCGGCTGACATATTAAGATATCATATTACGGACAGAACATGCCACTAAGTAACATTGGAGATAAGCTATCGCCCTCGAAGTGTTATGAAGCTGAGCGCGTTGAAAAAGTGTGCATGTGTGCGTGTCTTATCCTCCCACATCTCGGTGGTTTTGCGGCCCAGTCACCATTGATGGTTTTCTCTGCCTACCAGCTCACAAAGGCACCCAGGGCGTATGTATGGGGATGGACGGACAGACGGATGGATAAGTGCCCCGTACATGTTGTCCGTCTGTCCTTCCATGTGTGTACTGTAGTACAGCACTGTTTCTCAACATCAGGGTCCAGGGACCGCCAGACGCCCCAAATGGGTTTGAGAATATGAGTGTGACTGCAAATATGGAACCAAATGGGTATGGGTCCCATTATTTCGCACACACTCGGAGTTACATAAATCACTGAGGATCCTACAGTTTAGATTGTGGTCTCTGTGATTTAAAAAGAAAAGGTATCAAATGGAAGGTCTGTGGCCTAATGCATATCAAACTGGGGGTACTTGAAATGGAAAAGGTTGAGAATCTACTGGTGTATATATGTGCGTGCGTGTGTGTGTGTGTGTGTGAGTGTCTGTAGCTGTGGAAATGTCCTGGCGCCTCTCTGGCTGGGGAGCATATGAAAATGTCAGTCCTTGACCCCACTGGGACAAAATTGTCTACCTCAACACTCCTTTAACCATGGTGACTGACTGGCCACAGTCCAAACACTCCCACCTGAAAAAGTGTAAGGTCTCGACTTTTATAACGGTCAACTCTTATTAAGAAACAAATTCTGGCATTCGAATTTGGTAATGTCGTGCTATAACCTTTCAGGTATCTCCTGATCAAATGAGTGAAACGTAGTGTTTGTGTAAGACAGTGAAGATGGTGGGCGAGACGTTTATTCTTTTCATGTGATTATGTGCTCCACTCCGCCGCGCCTGGCTTACAGGTGTGCAAAGAGACTCTTAGAAAGTTGGTTTCAGCTGATGTTCTTGGGCGATCACAAGAGGATGTTTTTGGTTTTGCGTGCGTTCATGTGCCTACCTAGGTTATACGACTGAAGTGGTTTTAGTGGAGACGTGCAAAGACTATCTTCAACGCTAGATTTAACACATCTTTTAACGGATCTCCTGCTCTGGATATCTGCTATTTTCTCTGCAGTAGCAAATCTCATTCAGTACAAATACAGACCAGGCCAAATTCATGTTGTAATATCTGATGCTACTGCTATGTGCCCGGACAACAAAACTAGGTGCTTTATTTTTTATGAGTGAACCTTGAATTTTAGTTTTTATTTGCAATATGATCAAATTGATTTGTGGTAATTTGTTACTGGACAGCTGGTGTTTTGATATTTTTAATAGCCCGAGTTTTAAAGGTAAAAAGCACTTGTTGGTAGTTGACTCTGAAGCCTGCTTTTTCTTTACTTTTCTTAATTCTTTGTTTTTTGTTAAGTATGAAGCCACTAAAAAAAAGATTGCATTTGCCAGAAAGCAGGTTAATTACACTGTGCTTCCAACTCGTGATGTTTTTGTTTTTGCAACATGCTCAAATAGACCTATGTACCCAGCAGCATGCTTCAGTGGGTTAATTCATTGGAGGGGACAAAATTGGTTTTAAGGGTTTAGTAAGGAGCCACTGGGCAGAACCTGTCACCTCCAGAGAACACGACCTCAGTCGATCATGTTAGCTGTGGCACCAGCTGTCACCTATATATTATTTCCCATTACGTTCATTTTGCGTGCAAGATGGATTGCAGTTGCACCATTCCATTGGTTCACAAATAAAAGTGTATTAATTTTGAGCATGTATTTCTTTTCTTGTGTGGTCTCGTGGATATTGTCCATAATTCCATATTTGCAATATTCCTCTGTCAAATGGTCAAATATGTTGGCTGTTAAGGAGACTGTCTGGCTAAGAGCAGTGATTGGCATTGTTCTCTACTCTTTGAGGCTCTGTGAGGTGTGAGAGAAATGTAGCATTCTATTGTCTCAAGGAACCTTCTGGATGTTTCTGAGAGAACACTTGTTTACCAAATACTGATCAAATCTGATGTTGATCTGTATGTAAGGTTTCAGACTCCACCCAGAATTCAACTTGTTTGATGTGAAACCTATATCTTGTCATGTTGTGAATGAAATGGGGGGTCTTGACTGGCCGCGTCCAGTACTATGGAGCCGAGGCGGAGAGCAGCGGACCGGACACGGGCCTTCACCAAGCGGCGACCCGAGTCCTCGACCGAGCGGCGGACCGAGAGCGTTCGTCACAGCGGCATGCACCGGGTGAAGAGCAACTCGTCAGCGGCGAGGTGGCCACTCTTCAATACAGCGGATCTGCATGCTCATGTCTCTGTGTTTCGACTAGGCCTGTAGCTGCACAAGCGTTCATATTTCTCTTTCCAGTCATATATTGCATATCACATAATGAACAGGGTTCAAGTCTTCTGAAAAACATTTTCACTGACGCTGTCCATTCTGAAAGGTGAGTGAAGTAAGACGTTCTCAACTTCATCACCTATGCCAGTGTGGCTCAGGCGATAATCCTGGGGTTTATAAACAGAACATTCCGCGTTCAAGTCTCCTGAAGAACATTTTCACTGTCCATCTAAATTCTAAAAGGCTGGTTAAATATAAGTTCCCGATTATACCTTACATGCCAGTGTGGCTCAATAGATAAAAACTAGGCTTCATAAACCAAACGTCATAGGTTCAAACCTCAAAGAAAACTAATACTCAACCAAAAAATCAAACAAAACAAAAACAAAAAAAGAAATCAAAATCAACTGAAACAAAACAGCTGAAATAAACTCAAATATCTCAATAAAAACAAAAAATAAAATGGTTCAATCAAATTAATGTGAAAAGTACAAAAATCACTTTGCTTAATATGTACATTTATTAAGCTCGGCCCCCAGGAGGCCGGCTCATAAAAGAATCCCGCCCCAGAGGCGGGTTCCCAAAAAAGATCCTCCCCCTCCCACCGGAGCCAAAAGAGGGCGTGAGGAGGGAGGCGGCCTGCATTTGGCCTTAAAAAGCCAGAAAATGAAGGTTTGCTCTGAGAAAGATTCAAACCCACCACCTTCAGCTTGGGAGACCTATGCTTTCCTCTTGCGCCACTAGGCATTTCACACTAATAAGAATTTGGAGGTTGTATTTAAGGTTGAAGGCAGAGGTGACAGGTCAAGGGATGAAAATCCTTTTCAGACACCTCTACCCCTTGCCAGAATGATTGAATCTAAAGGTGATGATCAGGGTTCATGACGACTCAACTGAGATTTAGGTTATTGTTTAAAACCATCTGTGGGAACATTTTTACTCTGTTTCCCACATTTACTCTTTCATTGAGCAAACAAGATGTTTAGTTTGCCATAATGAAATTACATTGCATACCAGTTATAGTCTTAGTTTTAGATGACCAAAACTTTTGCACTTTTAATCAACCAGAAATATAATTGTTTTGTTTAATACATTACTTTTGCTGTTCTCACTCCAGACTTTATTTAAACAATTAAGTTGGATATAAAGTTTTCAACTAGTTTCTCAAACAGTGCTGTGACCACAGCACTTCTTTGATAAGCTGAATTAAAAATATAAAAAACCTACTTTAAAGTGAGAACAAATGCACTATCGCCTGTTTATCAAAACCTAAAGTGTTTTGTGATTAGTATATATATTTTTTACACTTACACATTTTTGTTAAAGAACATTTGCTGTTCTCACTTTAGACTGTTAAACGTCTTTAAAGTTTTCAACTCAAACAGTGCTGTTATGACCACAGCTCATCTTAGAATAGCTTATTTAATTTAAAAAGAAATACCACTTTATACACTCATGGCATGCAGCATGTCAATCAAATCAATTATAGGCTGAGCTCCATACTTGTGAACTGCATTCTGTTTTGAGCTAGTGACGCAAGGATACCTTTTTTAAATTGAATCCAACAAATTCCATTTCATGTATTTATTGCAACAAACACCAAACAATTAAATACAAAAACAAACAACAATTTGGGGTAAGAACAGGACTATGGAAATTGTATACATGTGACCATGGCAGAGTAAGAACAGCTCAGTAAATTCAACTTGGGAATCCATTAAAAGTGCTAAGGTGACCACACTGTTGATGTGTTCCACAATGGCAAGAGTAGACAAGCCTATAAGTAGAACTCTGTTAGAACCACAATGGCGAGAGTAGACAAGCCTACAAGTAGAACTCTGTTAGAACCACAATATGAAGGTACAGATCACAAAGACAACATTTCTGCACATTTGGTCATCAACACTGATGTGTAGAGAAGGGATGCCTGCGAAACATACATTAGGACCACCAAGTCCAAAAAAAATCAATGGCCTAAACTCAAAAAGTGCTAAAGCAATTACAAGCAGTTTCCTACTTTGCTCAGTCAGTGCAAACAAAGAAAGACCAAACAGGAAAGCTAGCATGGCCAGTAGGCTTTATAGGGGAGGGGCTAATCAGTGACTACTTACACCTGGGTAATTGGGGGAAAGGTTAAGTGTATGGTTATCAGAGGCATCTTCCATGCCTTTGTGGCATAAGTATAAAGACAAAGGTATATAAACCAAAAGTGATAGGTTCAAAACTCAGAACATTCCCGGTTCAAATCTCCTGAAGTACATTTTCACTGTCCATTCTTATTTCTGAAAGGTCAGTTATGTAATATGTTCTCAACTGCATTTCTCATGCATATGTGGCTGAAGAGTAAAATCCAGAGTTCATTTCTGCGACAGAACATTTTCAATGTTCATCTAAATTCTAAAAGGTGGGTTAAATATAAGTCCCAGATTGTATCTTACAGCCCAGCGTGGCTCAAAAGATAAATCTGAGGTTTACAACCCAAAGGTTACTGGTTCAAAACTCAAACAAAACTAATAATCAACAAAAAACTCAAACAAAACTAAAAGAAACTCAAACTAAACTAATAATCAACAAAAAACTCAAACAAAACTAAAAGAAACTCAAACTAAACTAATAATCAACAAAAAACTCAAACAAAACTGAAAGAAACTCAAACAAAACTAATAATCAACAAAAAACTCAAACAAAACTAAAAGAAACTCAAACTAAACTAATAATCAACAAAAAAGTCAAACTAAACTAAAAGAAACTCAATCAAAACTAATACTCAAACAAAACTAACAATCAACAAAAAATTCAAAAAATATTCAATATAAAAACTGATACAACAAATCAAACAATTAGAGGTTCAAGCCTCTTGAAGAACATTTTCACTGTCCTTCTGAAAGGTGCAGTGTTTGAACCTCCTAAAGTGTGCATTGTTTTTTAACCTCCTAATGAAACTCCTAAAGAACCTCTATATTCTGAAAGGTGGGTTAAGTCAGACATTCTCAACTGCATCACTTATGCCTGTGTGGCTCATGAGTAAAATACAGTGTTTGTACACCAAAGGTTGTGAGTTCAAACCTGCCACAGGACATTTTCACTGTCCATTCTTTATTCTGACAGGCTGGTTAAATATAAGTTCCCGATTGTACCTTACATGCCAGTGTGGCTCAATAGATAAAAACTAGGCTTCATAAACCAAACGTCATAGGTTCAAACCTCAAAGAAAACCAATACTCAACCAAAAAGTCAAACAAAAACAAAAACCAAAAATAAATAAAAAAATCAAACAAAACAGCTGAAATAAAGTGTCATAAAAAAACTCAAATATCTCAATAAAAATAAACTGGTTCAATCAAATTAATGTGAAAAGTACAAAAATCACTTTGCTTAATATGTACATTTCTTAAGCTCCACCCCCAGGAGGCAGGCTCATAAAGAAAATCCCGCCCCAGAGGCGGGTTCCCAAAAAAGATCCTCCCCCTCCCACCGGAGCCAAAAGAGGGCGTGAGGAGGGAGGCGGCCTGCCTCGGCACTTTGGCATTAAAAAGCCAGAAAATGAAGGTTTGCTCTGAGCAAGATTCAAACCCACCACCTTCAGCTTGGGAGACCTATGCTTTCCTCTTGCACCACTAGGCATTTCACACTAATAAGAATTTGGAGGTTGTATTTAAGGTTGAAGGCAGAGGTGACAGGTCAAGGGATGAAAATCCTTTTCAGACACCTCTACCCCTTGCCAGAATGATTGAATCTAAAGGTGATGATCAGGGTTCATGACGACTCAACTGAGATTTAGGTTATTGTTTAAAACCATCTGTGGGAACATTTTTACTCTGTTTCCCACATTTACTCTTTCATTGAGCAAACAAGATGTTTAGTTTGCCATAATGAAATTACATTGCATACCAGTTATAGTCTTAGTTTTAGATGACCAAAACTTTTGCACTTTTAATCAACCAGAAATATAATTGTTTTGTTTAATACATTACTTTTGCTGTTCTCACTCCAGACTTTAAACAATTAAGTTGGATATAGAGTTTTCAACTAGTTTCTCAAACAGTGCTGTGACCACAGCACTTCTTTGATAAGGTGCATGAAAAAAAAACTACTTTAAAGTGAGAACAAATGCATTATAGCCTGTTTATCAAAACCTAAAGTGTTTTGTGATTAGTATATATATTTTTTACACTTACACATTTTTGTTAAAGAACATTTTCTGTTCTCACTTTAGACTGTTAAACGTCTTTAAAGTTTTCAACTCAAACAGTGCTGTTATGACCACAGCTCATCTTAGAATAGCTTATTTAATTTAAAAAGAAATAACACTTTATACACTCATGGCATGCAGCATGTCAATCAAATCAATTATAGGCTGAGCTCCATACTTGTGAACTGCATTCTGTTTTGAGCTAGTGACTCAAGGATACCTTTTTTAAATTGAATCCAACAAATTCCATTTCATGTATTTATTGCAACAAACACCAAACAATTAAATATAAAAACAAACAACAATTTGGGGTAAGAACAGGACTATGGAAATTGTATACATGTGACCATGGCAGAGTAAGAACAGCTCAGTAAATTCAACTTGATGGTATTCCATCTTGGGAATCCATTAAAAGTGCTAAGGTAACCACACTGTTGATGTGTTTCACAATGGCAAGAGTAGACAAGCCTACAAGTAGAACTCTGTTAGAACCACAATATGAAGGTACAGATCACAAAGACAACATTTCTGCACATTTGGTCATCAACACTGATGTGTAGAGAAGGGATGCCTGCGAAACATACATTAGGACCACCAAGTCCAAAAAAAATCAATGGCCTAAACTCAAAAAGTGCTAAAGCAATTACAAGCAGTTTCCTACTTTGCTCAGTCAGTGCAAACAAAGAAAGACCAAACAGGAAAGCTAGCATGGCCAGTAGGCTTTATAGGGGAGGGGCTAATCAGTGACTACTTACACCTGGGTAATTGGGGGAAAGGTTAAAGGCCTATTCATAGTCTGGATTTTCGGTGGTGAGGTGACCACCTCTCCGGTGGTGAGCTGACCACCGGAGCTGAAATAACATTGAGCGGTGGTGAGTAAAAACAGAGAGTAGGGCTGGAGCGGTGGCGGTGGTTTGCACTTCACCGCGGCTCGTGACGTCATGTTGTAGTTCGGTGGTCACCCCACCACCTTAAATCCAGACTATGTATGAGCCTTAAGTGTATGGTTATCAGAGGCATCTTCCATGCCTTTGTGGCATAAGTATAAAGACAAAGGTATATAAACCAAAAGTGATAGGTTCAAAACTCAGAACATTCCCGGTTCAAATCTCCTGAAGTACATTTTCACTGTCCATTCTTATTTCTGAAAGGTCAGTTATGTAATATGTTCTCAACTGCATTTCTCATGCATATGTGGCTGAAGAGTAAAATCCAGAGTTCATTTCTGCGACAGAACATTTTCAATGTTCATCTAAATTCTAAAAGGTGGGTTAAATATAAGTCCCAGATTGTATCTTACAGCCCAGCATGGCTCAAAATATAAATCTGAGGTTTACAACCCAAAGGTTACTGGTTCAAAACTCAAACAAAACTAATAATCAACAAAAAACTCAAACAAAACTAAAAGAAACTCAAACAAAACTAATAATCAACAAAAAACTCAAACAAAACTGAAAGAAACTCAAACAAAACTAATAATCAACAAAAAACTCAAACTAAACTAAAAGAAACTCAAACTAAACTAAAAGAAACTCAAACAAAACTAACAATCAACAAAAAACTCAAAAAATATTCAATATAAAAACTGAAACAACAAATCAAAGCCTCTTGAATAACATTGTCCTTCTGAAAGGTGCAGTGTTTGAACCTCCTAAAGTGTGCATTGTTTTTTAACATCCTAATGGAACTCCTAAAGAACCTCTATATTCTGAAAGGTGGGTTAAGTCAGACATTCTCAACTGCATCACTTATGCCTGTGTGGCTCATGAGTAAAATCCAGTGTTTGTACACCAAAGGTTGCGAGTTCGAACCTGCCACAGGACATTTTCAGTCCATTCTTTATTCTGACAGGCTGGTTAAATATAAGTTCCCGATTATACCTTACATGCCTGTGTGGCGCAGGTGATAAGCCTGGGGTTTATAAACAGAACATTCTGGGTTCAAGTCCCCTGAAGTACATTTTCACTGTCCTTCTAAATTCTAAACGGCTGGTTAAATATAAGTTCCCGATTATACCTTACATGCCTGTGTGGCGCAGGTGATAAGCCTGGGGTTTATAAACAGAACATTCTGGGTTCAAGTCCCCTGAAGTACATTTTCACTGTCCTTCTAAATTCTAAACGGCTGGTTAAATATAAGTTCCCGATTATACCTTACATGCCAGTGTGGCTCAATAGATAAAAACTAGGCTTCATAAACCAAACGTCATAGGTTCAAACCTCAAATAAAACCAATACTCAACCAAAAGTTCAAACAAAAACAAAAACCAAAAAAAAAAAAAAAAATCAAACAAAACATCTGAAATAAAGTGTCATAAAAAAACTCAAATATCTCAATAAAAACTAAAAATAAACTGGTTCAATCAAATTAATGTGAAAAGTACAAAAATCACTTTGCTTAATATGTACATTTCTTAAGCTCCGCCCCCAGGAGGCAGGCTCATAAAGAAAATCCCGCCCCAGAGGCGGGTTCCCAAAAAAGATCCTCCCCCTCCCACCGGAGCCAAAAGAGGGCGTGAGGAGGGAGGCGGCCTGCCTCGGCACTTTGGCCTTAAAAAGCCAGAAAATGAAGGTTTGCTCTGAGCAAGATTCAAACCCACCACCTTCAGCTTGGGAGACCTATGCTTTCCTCTTGCGCCACTAGGCATTTCACACTAATAAGAATTTGGAGGTTGTATTTAAGGTTGAAGGCAGAGGTGACAGGTCAAGGGATGAAAATCCTTTTCAGACACCTCTACCCCTTGCCAGAATGATTGAATATAAAGGTGATGATCAGGGTTCATGACGACTCAACTGAGATTTAGGTTATTGTTTAAAACCATCTGTGGGAACATTTTTACTCTGTTTCCCACATTTACTCTTTCATTGAGCAAACAAGATGTTTAGTTTGCCATAATGTAATTACATTGCATACCAGTTATTGTCATCTCTTACTCTTAGTCTTAGTTTTAGATGACCAAAACTTTTGCACTTTTAATCAACCAGAAATATAATTGTTTTGTTTAATACATTACTTTTGCTGTTCTCACTCCAGACTTTATTTAAACAATTAAGTTGGATATAAAGTTTTCAACTAGTTTCTCAAACAGTGCTGTGACCACAGCACTTCTTTGATAAGCTGAATAAAAAATAAACTACTTTAAAGTGAGAACAAATGCACTATAGCCTGTTTATCAAAACCTAAAGTGTTTGTGATTAGTATATATTTTTTTTACACTTACACATTTTTGTTAAAGAACATTTGCTGTTCTCACTTTAGACTGTTAAACGTCTTTAAAGTTTTCAACTCAAACAGTGCTGTTATGACCACAGCTCATCTTAGAATAGCTTATTTAATTTAAAAAGAAATACCACTTTATACACTCATGGCATGCAGCATGTCAATCAAATCAATTATAGGCTGAGCTCCATACTTGTGAACTGCATTCTGTTTTGAGCTAGTGACGCAAGGATACCTTTTTTAAATTCAATCCAACAAATTCCATTTCATGTATTTATTGCAACAAACACCAAACAATTAAATACAAAAACAAACAACAATTTGGGGTAAGAACAGGACTATGGAAATTGTATACATGTGACCATGGCAGAGTAAGAACAGCTCAGTAAATTCAACTTGATGGTATTCCATCTTGGGAATCCATTAAAAGTGCTAAGGTGACCACACTGTTGATGTGTTCCACAATGGCAAGAGTAGACAAGCCTATAAGTAGAACTCTGTTAGAACCACAATGGCGAGAGTAGACAAGTCTATAAGTAGAACTCTGTTAGAACCACAATATGAAGGTACAGATCACAAAGGCAACATTTCTGCACATTTGGTCATCAACACTGATGTGTAGAGAAGGGAGGCCTGCGAAACATACATTAGGACCACCAAGTCCAAAAAGAATCAATGGCCTAAACTCAAAAAGTGCTAAAGCAATTACAAGCAGTTTCCTACTTTGCTCAGTCAGTGCAAACAAAGAAAGACCAAACAGGAAAGCTAGCATGGCCAGTATGCTTTATAGGGGAGGGGCTAATCAGTGACTACTTACACCTGGGTAATTGGGGGAAAGGTTAAGTGTATGGTTATCAGAGGCATCTTCCATGCCTTTGTGGCATAAGTATAAAAACAAAGGTATATAAACCAAAAGTGATAGGTTCAAAACTCAAACATGACTCAATATTAAAACTAAAAGAAACAATACCATTGAAGATGTCAAACAACTCCAATTTATGAGTAAAATAATTTTCAACAAAAACGTACTGACTCAAAATTTATGTAATGTTCTCAACTGCATTTCTCATGCATATGTGGCTGAAGAGTAAAATCCAGAGTTCATTTCTGCGACAGAACATTTTCACTGTCCATCTAAATTCTAAAAGGTGGGTTAAATATAAGTCCCAGATTGTACCTTACAGCCCAGCGTGGCTCAAAAGATAAATCTCAGGTTTACAACCCAAAGGTTAATGGTTCAATACTCAAACAAAACAAACTCAAACAAAACTAATAATCAACAAAAAACTCAAACAAAACAAAAAGAAACTCAATCAAAAATAATACTCAAACAAAACTAAAAGAAACTCAAACAAAACTAACAATCAACAAAAAACTCAAAAAATATTCAATATAAAAACTGAAACAACAAATCAAAGCCTCTTGAATAACATTGTCCTTCTGAAAGGTGCAGTGTTTGAACCTCCTAAAGTGTGCATTGTTTTTTAACATCCTAATGGAACTCCTAAAGAACCTCTATATTCTGAAAGGTGGGTTAAGTCAGACATTCTCAACTGCATCACTTATGCCTGTGTGGCTCATGAGTAAAATCCAGTGTTTGTACACCAAAGGTTGCGAGTTCGAACCTGCCACAGGACATTTTCAGTCCATTCTTTATTCTGACAGGCTGGTTAAATATAAGTTCCCGATTATACCTTACATGCCTGTGTGGCGCAGGTGATAAGCCTGGGGTTTATAAACAGAACATTCTGGGTTCAAGTCCCCTGAAGTACATTTTCACTGTCCTTCTAAATTCTAAACGGCTGGTTAAATATAAGTTCCCGATTATACCTTACATGCCTGTGTGGCGCAGGTGATAAGCCTGGGGTTTATAAACAGAACATTCTGGGTTCAAGTCCCCTGAAGTACATTTTCACTGTCCTTCTAAATTCTAAACGGCTGGTTAAATATAAGTTCCCGATTATACCTTACATGCCAGTGTGGCTCAATAGATAAAAACTAGGCTTCATAAACCAAACGTCATAGGTTCAAACCTCAAATAAAACCAATACTCAACCAAAAGTTCAAACAAAAACAAAAACCAAAAAAAAAAAAAAAAATCAAACAAAACATCTGAAATAAAGTGTCATAAAAAAACTCAAATATCTCAATAAAAACTAAAAATAAACTGGTTCAATCAAATTAATGTGAAAAGTACAAAAATCACTTTGCTTAATATGTACATTTCTTAAGCTCCGCCCCCAGGAGGCAGGCTCATAAAGAAAATCCCGCCCCAGAGGCGGGTTCCCAAAAAAGATCCTCCCCCTCCCACCGGAGCCAAAAGAGGGCGTGAGGAGGGAGGCGGCCTGCCTCGGCACTTTGGCCTTAAAAAGCCAGAAAATGAAGGTTTGCTCTGAGCAAGATTCAAACCCACCACCTTCAGCTTGGGAGACCTATGCTTTCCTCTTGCGCCACTAGGCATTTCACACTAATAAGAATTTGGAGGTTGTATTTAAGGTTGAAGGCAGAGGTGACAGGTCAAGGGATGAAAATCCTTTTCAGACACCTCTACCCCTTGCCAGAATGATTGAATATAAAGGTGATGATCAGGGTTCATGACGACTCAACTGAGATTTAGGTTATTGTTTAAAACCATCTGTGGGAACATTTTTACTCTGTTTCCCACATTTACTCTTTCATTGAGCAAACAAGATGTTTAGTTTGCCATAATGTAATTACATTGCATACCAGTTATTGTCATCTCTTACTCTTAGTCTTAGTTTTAGATGACCAAAACTTTTGCACTTTTAATCAACCAGAAATATAATTGTTTTGTTTAATACATTACTTTTGCTGTTCTCACTCCAGACTTTATTTAAACAATTAAGTTGGATATAAAGTTTTCAACTAGTTTCTCAAACAGTGCTGTGACCACAGCACTTCTTTGATAAGCTGAATAAAAAATAAACTACTTTAAAGTGAGAACAAATGCACTATAGCCTGTTTATCAAAACCTAAAGTGTTTGTGATTAGTATATATTTTTTTTACACTTACACATTTTTGTTAAAGAACATTTGCTGTTCTCACTTTAGACTGTTAAACGTCTTTAAAGTTTTCAACTCAAACAGTGCTGTTATGACCACAGCTCATCTTAGAATAGCTTATTTAATTTAAAAAGAAATACCACTTTATACACTCATGGCATGCAGCATGTCAATCAAATCAATTATAGGCTGAGCTCCATACTTGTGAACTGCATTCTGTTTTGAGCTAGTGACGCAAGGATACCTTTTTTAAATTCAATCCAACAAATTCCATTTCATGTATTTATTGCAACAAACACCAAACAATTAAATACAAAAACAAACAACAATTTGGGGTAAGAACAGGACTATGGAAATTGTATACATGTGACCATGGCAGAGTAAGAACAGCTCAGTAAATTCAACTTGATGGTATTCCATCTTGGGAATCCATTAAAAGTGCTAAGGTGACCACACTGTTGATGTGTTCCACAATGGCAAGAGTAGACAAGCCTATAAGTAGAACTCTGTTAGAACCACAATGGCGAGAGTAGACAAGTCTATAAGTAGAACTCTGTTAGAACCACAATATGAAGGTACAGATCACAAAGGCAACATTTCTGCACATTTGGTCATCAACACTGATGTGTAGAGAAGGGAGGCCTGCGAAACATACATTAGGACCACCAAGTCCAAAAAGAATCAATGGCCTAAACTCAAAAAGTGCTAAAGCAATTACAAGCAGTTTCCTACTTTGCTCAGTCAGTGCAAACAAAGAAAGACCAAACAGGAAAGCTAGCATGGCCAGTATGCTTTATAGGGGAGGGGCTAATCAGTGACTACTTACACCTGGGTAATTAGGGGAAAGGTTAAGTGTATGGTTATCAGAGGCATCTTCCATGCCTTTGTGGCATAAGTATAAAAACAAAGGTATATAAACCAAAAGTGATAGGTTCAAAACTCAAACATGACTCAATATTAAAACTAAAAGAAACAATACCATTGAAGATGTCAAACAACTCCAATTTATGAGTAAAATAATTTTCAACAAAAACGTACTGACTCAAAATTTATGTAATGTTCTCAACTGCATTTCTCATGCATATGTGGCTGAAGAGTAAAATCCAGAGTTCATTTCTGCGACAGAACATTTTCACTGTCCATCTAAATTCTAAAAGGTGGGTTAAATATAAGTCCCAGATTGTACCTTACAGCCCAGCGTGGCTCAAAAGATAAATCTCAGGTTTACAACCCAAAGGTTAATGGTTCAATACTCAAACAAAACAAACTCAAACAAAACTAATAATCAACAAAAAACTCAAACAAAACAAAAAGAAACTCAAACAAAACTAATAATCAACAAAAAACTCAAACAAAACAAAAAGAAACTCAATCAAAAATAATACTCAAACAAAACTAAAAGAAACTCAAACAAAACTAACAATCAACAAAAAACTCAAAAAATATTCAATATAAAAACTGAAACAACAAATCAAAGCCTCTTGAATAACATTGTCCTTCTGAAAGGTGCAGTGTTTGAACCTCCTAAAGTGTGCATTGTTTTTTAACATCCTAATGGAACTCCTAAAGAACCTCTATATTCTGAAAGGTGGGTTAAGTCAGACATTCTCAACTGCATCACTTATGCCTGTGTGGCTCATGAGTAAAATCCAGTGTTTGTACACCAAAGGTTGCGAGTTCGAACCTGCCACAGGACATTTTCAGTCCATTCTTTATTCTGACAGGCTGGTTAAATATAAGTTCCCGATTATACCTTACATGCCTGTGTGGCGCAGGTGATAAGCCTGGGGTTTATAAACAGAACATTCTGGGTTCAAGTCCCCTGAAGTACATTTTCACTGTCCTTCTAAATTCTAAACGGCTGGTTAAATATAAGTTCCCGATTATACCTTACATGCCTGTGTGGCGCAGGTGATAAGCCTGGGGTTTATAAACAGAACATTCTGGGTTCAAGTCCCCTGAAGTACATTTTCACTGTCCTTCTAAATTCTAAACGGCTGGTTAAATATAAGTTCCCGATTATACCTTACATGCCAGTGTGGCTCAATAGATAAAAACTAGGCTTCATAAACCAAACGTCATAGGTTCAAACCTCAAATAAAACCAATACTCAACCAAAAGTTCAAACAAAAACAAAAACCAAAAAAAAAAAAAAAAATCAAACAAAACATCTGAAATAAAGTGTCATAAAAAAACTCAAATATCTCAATAAAAACTAAAAATAAACTGGTTCAATCAAATTAATGTGAAAAGTACAAAAATCACTTTGCTTAATATGTACATTTCTTAAGCTCCGCCCCCAGGAGGCAGGCTCATAAAGAAAATCCCGCCCCAGAGGCGGGTTCCCAAAAAAGATCCTCCCCCTCCCACCGGAGCCAAAAGAGGGCGTGAGGAGGGAGGCGGCCTGCCTCGGCACTTTGGCCTTAAAAAGCCAGAAAATGAAGGTTTGCTCTGAGCAAGATTCAAACCCACCACCTTCAGCTTGGGAGACCTATGCTTTCCTCTTGCGCCACTAGGCATTTCACACTAATAAGAATTTGGAGGTTGTATTTAAGGTTGAAGGCAGAGGTGACAGGTCAAGGGATGAAAATCCTTTTCAGACACCTCTACCCCTTGCCAGAATGATTGAATATAAAGGTGATGATCAGGGTTCATGACGACTCAACTGAGATTTAGGTTATTGTTTAAAACCATCTGTGGGAACATTTTTACTCTGTTTCCCACATTTACTCTTTCATTGAGCAAACAAGATGTTTAGTTTGCCATAATGTAATTACATTGCATACCAGTTATTGTCATCTCTTACTCTTAGTCTTAGTTTTAGATGACCAAAACTTTTGCACTTTTAATCAACCAGAAATATAATTGTTTTGTTTAATACATTACTTTTGCTGTTCTCACTCCAGACTTTATTTAAACAATTAAGTTGGATATAAAGTTTTCAACTAGTTTCTCAAACAGTGCTGTGACCACAGCACTTCTTTGATAAGCTGAATAAAAAATAAACTACTTTAAAGTGAGAACAAATGCACTATAGCCTGTTTATCAAAACCTAAAGTGTTTGTGATTAGTATATATTTTTTTTACACTTACACATTTTTGTTAAAGAACATTTGCTGTTCTCACTTTAGACTGTTAAACGTCTTTAAAGTTTTCAACTCAAACAGTGCTGTTATGACCACAGCTCATCTTAGAATAGCTTATTTAATTTAAAAAGAAATACCACTTTATACACTCATGGCATGCAGCATGTCAATCAAATCAATTATAGGCTGAGCTCCATACTTGTGAACTGCATTCTGTTTTGAGCTAGTGACGCAAGGATACCTTTTTTAAATTCAATCCAACAAATTCCATTTCATGTATTTATTGCAACAAACACCAAACAATTAAATACAAAAACAAACAACAATTTGGGGTAAGAACAGGACTATGGAAATTGTATACATGTGACCATGGCAGAGTAAGAACAGCTCAGTAAATTCAACTTGATGGTATTCCATCTTGGGAATCCATTAAAAGTGCTAAGGTGACCACACTGTTGATGTGTTCCACAATGGCAAGAGTAGACAAGCCTATAAGTAGAACTCTGTTAGAACCACAATGGCGAGAGTAGACAAGTCTATAAGTAGAACTCTGTTAGAACCACAATATGAAGGTACAGATCACAAAGGCAACATTTCTGCACATTTGGTCATCAACACTGATGTGTAGAGAAGGGAGGCCTGCGAAACATACATTAGGACCACCAAGTCCAAAAAGAATCAATGGCCTAAACTCAAAAAGTGCTAAAGCAATTACAAGCAGTTTCCTACTTTGCTCAGTCAGTGCAAACAAAGAAAGACCAAACAGGAAAGCTAGCATGGCCAGTATGCTTTATAGGGGAGGGGCTAATCAGTGACTACTTACACCTGGGTAATTGGGGGAAAGGTTAAGTGTATGGTTATCAGAGGCATCTTCCATGCCTTTGTGGCATAAGTATAAAAACAAAGGTATATAAACCAAAAGTGATAGGTTCAAAACTCAAACATGACTCAATATTAAAACTAAAAGAAACAATACCATTGAAGATGTCAAACAACTCCAATTTATGAGTAAAATAATTTTCAACAAAAACGTACTGACTCAAAATTTATGTAATGTTCTCAACTGCATTTCTCATGCATATGTGGCTGAAGAGTAAAATCCAGAGTTCATTTCTGCGACAGAACATTTTCACTGTCCATCTAAATTCTAAAAGGTGGGTTAAATATAAGTCCCAGATTGTACCTTACAGCCCAGCGTGGCTCAAAAGATAAATCTCAGGTTTACAACCCAAAGGTTAATGGTTCAATACTCAAACAAAACAAACTCAAACAAAACTAATAATCAACAAAAAACTCAAACAAAACAAAAATAAACTCAAACAAAACTAATAATCAACAAAAAACTCAAACAAAACAAAAAGAAACTCAATCAAAAATAATACTCAAACAAAACTAAAAGAAACTCAAACAAAACTAACAATCAACAAAAAACTCAAAAAATATTCAATATAAAAACTGAAACAACAAATCAAAGCCTCTTGAATAACATTGTCCTTCTGAAAGGTGCAGTGTTTGAACCTCCTAAAGTGTGCATTGTTTTTTAACATCCTAATGGAACTCCTAAAGAACCTCTATATTCTGAAAGGTGGGTTAAGTCAGACATTCTCAACTGCATCACTTATGCCTGTGTGGCTCATGAGTAAAATCCAGTGTTTGTACACCAAAGGTTGCGAGTTCGAACCTGCCACAGGACATTTTCAGTCCATTCTTTATTCTGACAGGCTGGTTAAATATAAGTTCCCGATTATACCTTACATGCCTGTGTGGCGCAGGTGATAAGCCTGGGGTTTATAAACAGAACATTCTGGGTTCAAGTCCCCTGAAGTACATTTTCACTGTCCTTCTAAATTCTAAACGGCTGGTTAAATATAAGTTCCCGATTATACCTTACATGCCTGTGTGGCGCAGGTGATAAGCCTGCGGTTTATAAACAGAACATTCTGGGTTCAAGTCCCCTGAAGTACATTTTCACTGTCCTTCTAAATTCTAAACGGCTGGTTAAATATAAGTTCCCGATTATACCTTACATGCCAGTGTGGCTCAATAGATAAAAACTAGGCTTCATAAACCAAACGTCATAGGTTCAAACCTCAAATAAAACCAATACTCAACCAAAAGTTCAAACAAAAACAAAAACCAAAAAAAAAAAAAAAAATCAAACAAAACATCTGAAATAAAGTGTCATAAAAAAACTCAAATATCTCAATAAAAACTAAAAATAAACTGGTTCAATCAAATTAATGTGAAAAGTACAAAAATCACTTTGCTTAATATGTACATTTCTTAAGCTCCGCCCCCAGGAGGCAGGCTCATAAAGAAAATCCCGCCCCAGAGGCGGGTTCCCAAAAAAGATCCTCCCCCTCCCACCGGAGCCAAAAGAGGGCGTGAGGAGGGAGGCGGCCTGCCTCGGCACTTTGGCCTTAAAAAGCCAGAAAATGAAGGTTTGCTCTGAGCAAGATTCAAACCCACCACCTTCAGCTTGGGAGACCTATGCTTTCCTCTTGCGCCACTAGGCATTTCACACTAATAAGAATTTGGAGGTTGTATTTAAGGTTGAAGGCAGAGGTGACAGGTCAAGGGATGAAAATCCTTTTCAGACACCTCTACCCCTTGCCAGAATGATTGAATATAAAGGTGATGATCAGGGTTCATGACGACTCAACTGAGATTTAGGTTATTGTTTAAAACCATCTGTGGGAACATTTTTACTCTGTTTCCCACATTTACTCTTTCATTGAGCAAACAAGATGTTTAGTTTGCCATAATGTAATTACATTGCATACCAGTTATTGTCATCTCTTACTCTTAGTCTTAGTTTTAGATGACCAAAACTTTTGCACTTTTAATCAACCAGAAATATAATTGTTTTGTTTAATACATTACTTTTGCTGTTCTCACTCCAGACTTTATTTAAACAATTAAGTTGGATATAAAGTTTTCAACTAGTTTCTCAAACAGTGCTGTGACCACAGCACTTCTTTGATAAGCTGAATAAAAAATAAACTACTTTAAAGTGAGAACAAATGCACTATAGCCTGTTTATCAAAACCTAAAGTGTTTGTGATTAGTATATATTTTTTTTACACTTACACATTTTTGTTAAAGAACATTTGCTGTTCTCACTTTAGACTGTTAAACGTCTTTAAAGTTTTCAACTCAAACAGTGCTGTTATGACCACAGCTCATCTTAGAATAGCTTATTTAATTTAAAAAGAAATACCACTTTATACACTCATGGCATGCAGCATGTCAATCAAATCAATTATAGGCTGAGCTCCATACTTGTGAACTGCATTCTGTTTTGAGCTAGTGACGCAAGGATACCTTTTTTAAATTCAATCCAACAAATTCCATTTCATGTATTTATTGCAACAAACACCAAACAATTAAATACAAAAACAAACAACAATTTGGGGTAAGAACAGGACTATGGAAATTGTATACATGTGACCATGGCAGAGTAAGAACAGCTCAGTAAATTCAACTTGATGGTATTCCATCTTGGGAATCCATTAAAAGTGCTAAGGTGACCACACTGTTGATGTGTTCCACAATGGCAAGAGTAGACAAGCCTATAAGTAGAACTCTGTTAGAACCACAATGGCGAGAGTAGACAAGTCTATAAGTAGAACTCTGTTAGAACCACAATATGAAGGTACAGATCACAAAGGCAACATTTCTGCACATTTGGTCATCAACACTGATGTGTAGAGAAGGGAGGCCTGCGAAACATACATTAGGACCACCAAGTCCAAAAAGAATCAATGGCCTAAACTCAAAAAGTGCTAAAGCAATTACAAGCAGTTTCCTACTTTGCTCAGTCAGTGCAAACAAAGAAAGACCAAACAGGAAAGCTAGCATGGCCAGTATGCTTTATAGGGGAGGGGCTAATCAGTGACTACTTACACCTGGGTAATTGGGGGAAAGGTTAAGTGTATGGTTATCAGAGGCATCTTCCATGCCTTTGTGGCATAAGTATAAAAACAAAGGTATATAAACCAAAAGTGATAGGTTCAAAACTCAAACATGACTCAATATTAAAACTAAAAGAAACAATACCATTGAAGATGTCAAACAACTCCAATTTATGAGTAAAATAATTTTCAACAAAAACGTACTGACTCAAAATTTATGTAATGTTCTCAACTGCATTTCTCATGCATATGTGGCTGAAGAGTAAAATCCAGAGTTCATTTCTGCGACAGAACATTTTCACTGTCCATCTAAATTCTAAAAGGTGGGTTAAATATAAGTCCCAGATTGTACCTTACAGCCCAGCGTGGCTCAAAAGATAAATCTCAGGTTTACAACCCAAAGGTTAATGGTTCAATACTCAAACAAAACAAACTCAAACAAAACTAATAATCAACAAAAAACTCAAACAAAACAAAAAGAAACTCAAACAAAACTAATAATCAACAAAAAACTCAAACAAAACAAAAAGAAACTCAATCAAAAATAATACTCAAACAAAACTAAAAGAAACTCAAACAAAACTAACAATCAACAAAAAACTCAAAAAATATTCAATATAAAAACTGAAACAACAAATCAAAGCCTCTTGAATAACATTGTCCTTCTGAAAGGTGCAGTGTTTGAACCTCCTAAAGTGTGCATTGTTTTTTAACATCCTAATGGAACTCCTAAAGAACCTCTATATTCTGAAAGGTGGGTTAAGTCAGACATTCTCAACTGCATCACTTATGCCTGTGTGGCTCATGAGTAAAATCCAGTGTTTGTACACCAAAGGTTGCGAGTTCGAACCTGCCACAGGACATTTTCAGTCCATTCTTTATTCTGACAGGCTGGTTAAATATAAGTTCCCGATTATACCTTACATGCCTGTGTGGCGCAGGTGATAAGCCTGGGGTTTATAAACAGAACATTCTGGGTTCAAGTCCCCTGAAGTACATTTTCACTGTCCTTCTAAATTCTAAACGGCTGGTTAAATATAAGTTCCCGATTATACCTTACATGCCTGTGTGGCGCAGGTGATAAGCCTGGGGTTTATAAACAGAACATTCTGGGTTCAAGTCCCCTGAAGTACATTTTCACTGTCCTTCTAAATTCTAAACGGCTGGTTAAATATAAGTTCCCGATTATACCTTACATGCCAGTGTGGCTCAATAGATAAAAACTAGGCTTCATAAACCAAACGTCATAGGTTCAAACCTCAAATAAAACCAATACTCAACCAAAAGTTCAAACAAAAACAAAAACCAAAAAAAAAAAAAAAAATCAAACAAAACATCTGAAATAAAGTGTCATAAAAAAACTCAAATATCTCAATAAAAACTAAAAATAAACTGGTTCAATCAAATTAATGTGAAAAGTACAAAAATCACTTTGCTTAATATGTACATTTCTTAAGCTCCGCCCCCAGGAGGCAGGCTCATAAAGAAAATCCCGCCCCAGAGGCGGGTTCCCAAAAAAGATCCTCCCCCTCCCACCGGAGCCAAAAGAGGGCGTGAGGAGGGAGGCGGCCTGCCTCGGCACTTTGGCCTTAAAAAGCCAGAAAATGAAGGTTTGCTCTGAGCAAGATTCAAACCCACCACCTTCAGCTTGGGAGACCTATGCTTTCCTCTTGCGCCACTAGGCATTTCACACTAATAAGAATTTGGAGGTTGTATTTAAGGTTGAAGGCAGAGGTGACAGGTCAAGGGATGAAAATCCTTTTCAGACACCTCTACCCCTTGCCAGAATGATTGAATATAAAGGTGATGATCAGGGTTCATGACGACTCAACTGAGATTTAGGTTATTGTTTAAAACCATCTGTGGGAACATTTTTACTCTGTTTCCCACATTTACTCTTTCATTGAGCAAACAAGATGTTTAGTTTGCCATAATGTAATTACATTGCATACCAGTTATTGTCATCTCTTACTCTTAGTCTTAGTTTTAGATGACCAAAACTTTTGCACTTTTAATCAACCAGAAATATAATTGTTTTGTTTAATACATTACTTTTGCTGTTCTCACTCCAGACTTTATTTAAACAATTAAGTTGGATATAAAGTTTTCAACTAGTTTCTCAAACAGTGCTGTGACCACAGCACTTCTTTGATAAGCTGAATAAAAAATAAACTACTTTAAAGTGAGAACAAATGCACTATAGCCTGTTTATCAAAACCTAAAGTGTTTGTGATTAGTATATATTTTTTTTACACTTACACATTTTTGTTAAAGAACATTTGCTGTTCTCACTTTAGACTGTTAAACGTCTTTAAAGTTTTCAACTCAAACAGTGCTGTTATGACCACAGCTCATCTTAGAATAGCTTATTTAATTTAAAAAGAAATACCACTTTATACACTCATGGCATGCAGCATGTCAATCAAATCAATTATAGGCTGAGCTCCATACTTGTGAACTGCATTCTGTTTTGAGCTAGTGACGCAAGGATACCTTTTTTAAATTCAATCCAACAAATTCCATTTCATGTATTTATTGCAACAAACACCAAACAATTAAATACAAAAACAAACAACAATTTGGGGTAAGAACAGGACTATGGAAATTGTATACATGTGACCATGGCAGAGTAAGAACAGCTCAGTAAATTCAACTTGATGGTATTCCATCTTGGGAATCCATTAAAAGTGCTAAGGTGACCACACTGTTGATGTGTTCCACAATGGCAAGAGTAGACAAGCCTATAAGTAGAACTCTGTTAGAACCACAATGGCGAGAGTAGACAAGTCTATAAGTAGAACTCTGTTAGAACCACAATATGAAGGTACAGATCACAAAGGCAACATTTCTGCACATTTGGTCATCAACACTGATGTGTAGAGAAGGGAGGCCTGCGAAACATACATTAGGACCACCAAGTCCAAAAAGAATCAATGGCCTAAACTCAAAAAGTGCTAAAGCAATTACAAGCAGTTTCCTACTTTGCTCAGTCAGTGCAAACAAAGAAAGACCAAACAGGAAAGCTAGCATGGCCAGTATGCTTTATAGGGGAGGGGCTAATCAGTGACTACTTACACCTGGGTAATTAGGGGAAAGGTTAAGTGTATGGTTATCAGAGGCATCTTCCATGCCTTTGTGGCATAAGTATAAAAACAAAGGTATATAAACCAAAAGTGATAGGTTCAAAACTCAAACATGACTCAATATTAAAACTAAAAGAAACAATACCATTGAAGATGTCAAACAACTCCAATTTATGAGTAAAATAATTTTCAACAAAAACGTACTGACTCAAAATTTATGTAATGTTCTCAACTGCATTTCTCATGCATATGTGGCTGAAGAGTAAAATCCAGAGTTCATTTCTGCGACAGAACATTTTCACTGTCCATCTAAATTCTAAAAGGTGGGTTAAATATAAGTCCCAGATTGTACCTTACAGCCCAGCGTGGCTCAAAAGATAAATCTCAGGTTTACAACCCAAAGGTTAATGGTTCAATACTCAAACAAAACAAACTCAAACAAAACTAATAATCAACAAAAAACTCAAACAAAACAAAAAGAAACTCAAACAAAACTAATAATCAACAAAAAACTCAAACAAAACAAAAAGAAACTCAATCAAAAATAATACTCAAACAAAACTAAAAGAAACTCAAACAAAACTAACAATCAACAAAAAACTCAAAAAATATTCAATATAAAAACTGAAACAACAAATCAAAGCCTCTTGAATAACATTGTCCTTCTGAAAGGTGCAGTGTTTGAACCTCCTAAAGTGTGCATTGTTTTTTAACATCCTAATGGAACTCCTAAAGAACCTCTATATTCTGAAAGGTGGGTTAAGTCAGACATTCTCAACTGCATCACTTATGCCTGTGTGGCTCATGAGTAAAATCCAGTGTTTGTACACCAAAGGTTGCGAGTTCGAACCTGCCACAGGACATTTTCAGTCCATTCTTTATTCTGACAGGCTGGTTAAATATAAGTTCCCGATTATACCTTACATGCCTGTGTGGCGCAGGTGATAAGCCTGGGGTTTATAAACAGAACATTCTGGGTTCAAGTCCCCTGAAGTACATTTTCACTGTCCTTCTAAATTCTAAACGGCTGGTTAAATATAAGTTCCCGATTATACCTTACATGCCTGTGTGGCGCAGGTGATAAGCCTGGGGTTTATAAACAGAACATTCTGGGTTCAAGTCCCCTGAAGTACATTTTCACTGTCCTTCTAAATTCTAAACGGCTGGTTAAATATAAGTTCCCGATTATACCTTACATGCCAGTGTGGCTCAATAGATAAAAACTAGGCTTCATAAACCAAACGTCATAGGTTCAAACCTCAAATAAAACCAATACTCAACCAAAAGTTCAAACAAAAACAAAAACCAAAAAAAAAAAAAAAAATCAAACAAAACATCTGAAATAAAGTGTCATAAAAAAACTCAAATATCTCAATAAAAACTAAAAATAAACTGGTTCAATCAAATTAATGTGAAAAGTACAAAAATCACTTTGCTTAATATGTACATTTCTTAAGCTCCGCCCCCAGGAGGCAGGCTCATAAAGAAAATCCCGCCCCAGAGGCGGGTTCCCAAAAAAGATCCTCCCCCTCCCACCGGAGCCAAAAGAGGGCGTGAGGAGGGAGGCGGCCTGCCTCGGCACTTTGGCCTTAAAAAGCCAGAAAATGAAGGTTTGCTCTGAGCAAGATTCAAACCCACCACCTTCAGCTTGGGAGACCTATGCTTTCCTCTTGCGCCACTAGGCATTTCACACTAATAAGAATTTGGAGGTTGTATTTAAGGTTGAAGGCAGAGGTGACAGGTCAAGGGATGAAAATCCTTTTCAGACACCTCTACCCCTTGCCAGAATGATTGAATATAAAGGTGATGATCAGGGTTCATGACGACTCAACTGAGATTTAGGTTATTGTTTAAAACCATCTGTGGGAACATTTTTACTCTGTTTCCCACATTTACTCTTTCATTGAGCAAACAAGATGTTTAGTTTGCCATAATGTAATTACATTGCATACCAGTTATTGTCATCTCTTACTCTTAGTCTTAGTTTTAGATGACCAAAACTTTTGCACTTTTAATCAACCAGAAATATAATTGTTTTGTTTAATACATTACTTTTGCTGTTCTCACTCCAGACTTTATTTAAACAATTAAGTTGGATATAAAGTTTTCAACTAGTTTCTCAAACAGTGCTGTGACCACAGCACTTCTTTGATAAGCTGAATAAAAAATAAACTACTTTAAAGTGAGAACAAATGCACTATAGCCTGTTTATCAAAACCTAAAGTGTTTGTGATTAGTATATATTTTTTTTACACTTACACATTTTTGTTAAAGAACATTTGCTGTTCTCACTTTAGACTGTTAAACGTCTTTAAAGTTTTCAACTCAAACAGTGCTGTTATGACCACAGCTCATCTTAGAATAGCTTATTTAATTTAAAAAGAAATACCACTTTATACACTCATGGCATGCAGCATATCAATCAAATCAATTATAGGCTGAGCTCCATACTTGTGAACTGCATTCTGTTTTGAGCTAGTGACGCAAGGATACCTTTTTTAAATTCAATCCAACAAATTCCATTTCATGTATTTATTGCAACAAACACCAAACAATTAAATACAAAAACAAACAACAATTTGGGGTAAGAACAGGACTATGGAAATTGTATACATGTGACCATGGCAGAGTAAGAACAGCTCAGTAAATTCAACTTGATGGTATTCCATCTTGGGAATCCATTAAAAGTGCTAAGGTGACCACACTGTTGATGTGTTCCACAATGGCAAGAGTAGACAAGCCTATAAGTAGAACTCTGTTAGAACCACAATGGCGAGAGTAGACAAGTCTATAAGTAGAACTCTGTTAGAACCACAATATGAAGGTACAGATCACAAAGGCAACATTTCTGCACATTTGGTCATCAACACTGATGTGTAGAGAAGGGAGGCCTGCGAAACATACATTAGGACCACCAAGTCCAAAAAGAATCAATGGCCTAAACTCAAAAAGTGCTAAAGCAATTACAAGCAGTTTCCTACTTTGCTCAGTCAGTGCAAACAAAGAAAGACCAAACAGGAAAGCTAGCATGGCCAGTATGCTTTATAGGGGAGGGGCTAATCAGTGACTACTTACACCTGGGTAATTGGGGGAAAGGTTAAGTGTATGGTTATCAGAGGCATCTTCCATGCCTTTGTGGCATAAGTATAAAAACAAAGGTATATAAACCAAAAGTGATAGGTTCAAAACTCAAACATGACTCAATATTAAAACTAAAAGAAACAATACCATTGAAGATGTCAAACAACTCCAATTTATGAGTAAAATAATTTTCAACAAAAACGTACTGACTCAAAATTTATGTAATGTTCTCAACTGCATTTCTCATGCATATGTGGCTGAAGAGTAAAATCCAGAGTTCATTTCTGCGACAGAACATTTTCACTGTCCATCTAAATTCTAAAAGGTGGGTTAAATATAAGTCCCAGATTGTACCTTACAGCCCAGCGTGGCTCAAAAGATAAATCTCAGGTTTACAACCCAAAGGTTAATGGTTCAATACTCAAACAAAACAAACTCAAACAAAACTAATAATCAACAAAAAACTCAAACAAAACAAAAAGAAACTCAAACAAAACTAATAATCAACAAAAAACTCAAACAAAACAAAAAGAAACTCAATCAAAAATAATACTCAAACAAAACTAAAAGAAACTCAAACAAAACTAACAATCAACAAAAAACTCAAAAAATATTCAATATAAAAACTGAAACAACAAATCAAAGCCTCTTGAATAACATTGTCCTTCTGAAAGGTGCAGTGTTTGAACCTCCTAAAGTGTGCATTGTTTTTTAACATCCTAATGGAACTCCTAAAGAACCTCTATATTCTGAAAGGTGGGTTAAGTCAGACATTCTCAACTGCATCACTTATGCCTGTGTGGCTCATGAGTAAAATCCAGTGTTTGTACACCAAAGGTTGCGAGTTCAAACCTGCCACAGGACATTTTCAGTCCATTCTTTATTCTGACAGGCTGGTTAAATATAAGTTCCCGATTATACCTTACATGCCTGTGTGGCGCAGGTGATAAGCCTGGGGTTTATAAACAGAACATTCTGGGTTCAAGTCCCCTGAAGTACATTTTCACTGTCCTTCTAAATTCTAAACGGCTGGTTAAATATAAGTTCCCGATTATACCTTACATGCCTGTGTGGCGCAGGTGATAAGCCTGGGGTTTATAAACAGAACATTCTGGGTTCAAGTCCCCTGAAGTACATTTTCACTGTCCTTCTAAATTCTAAACGGATGGTTAAATATAAGTTCCCGATTATACCTTACATGCCAGTGTGGCTCAATAGATAAAAACTAGGCTTCATAAACCAAACGTCATAGGTTCAAACCTCAAATAAAACCAATACTCAACCAAAAGTTCAAACAAAAACAAAAACCAAAAAAAAAAAAGATAATCAAACAAAACATCTGAAATAAAGTGTCATAAAAAAACTCAAATATCTCAATAAAAACTAAAAATAAACTGGTTCAATCAAATTAATGTGAAAAGTACAAAAATCACTTTGCTTAATATGTACATTTCTTAAGCTCCGCCCCCAGGAGGCAGGCTCATAAAGAAAATCCCGCCCCAGAGGCGGGTTCCCAAAAAAGATCCTCCCCCTCCCACCGGAGCCAAAAGAGGGCGTGAGGAGGGAGGCGGCCTGCCTCGGCACTTTGGCCTTAAAAAGCCAGAAAATGAAGGTTTGCTCTGAGCAAGATTCAAACCCACCACCTTCAGCTTGGGAGACCTATGCTTTCCTCTTGCGCCACTAGGCATTTCACACTAATAAGAATTTGGAGGTTGTATTTAAGGTTGAAGGCAGAGGTGACAGGTCAAGGGATGAAAATCCTTTTCAGACACCTCTACCCCTTGCCAGAATGATTGAATATAAAGGTGATGATCAGGGTTCATGACGACTCAACTGAGATTTAGGTTATTGTTTAAAACCATCTGTGGGAACATTTTTACTCTGTTTCCCACATTTACTCTTTCATTGAGCAAACAAGATGTTTAGTTTGCCATAATGAAATTACATTGCATACCAGTTATAGTCTTAGTTTTAGATGACCAAAACTTTTGCACTTTTAATCAACCAGAAATATAATTGTTTTGTTTAATACATTACTTTTGCTGTTCTCACTCCAGACTTTAAACAATTAAGTTGGATATAAAGTTTTCAACTAGTTTCTCAAACAGTGCTGTGACCACAGCACTTCTTTGATAAGCTGCATGAAAAAAAAACTACTTTAAAGTGAGAACAAATGCACTATAGCCTGTTTATCAAAACCTAAAGTGTTTTGTGATTAGTATATATTTTTTTACACTTACAAATTTATGTTAAAGAACATTTGCTGTTCTCACTTTAGACTGTTAAACGTCTTTAAAGTTTTCAACTCAAACAGTGCTGTTATGACCACAGCTCATCTTAGAGTAGCTTATTTCATTTAAAAAGAAATACCACTTTATACACTCATGGCATGCAGCATGTCAATCAAATCAATTATAGGCTGAGCTCCATACTTGTGAACTGCATTCTGTTTTGAGCTAGTGACTCAAGGATACCTTTTTAAATTGAATCCAACAAATTCCATTTCATGTATTTATTGCAACAAACACCAAACAATTAAATACAAAAACAAACAACAATTTGGGGTAAGAACAGGACTATGGAAATTGTATATGTGACCATGGCAGAGTAAGAACAGCTCAGTAAATTCAACTTGATGGTATTCCATCTTGGGAATCCATTAAAAGTGCTAAGGTAGGCCCAGGCCGTGGCGTAACGGTCTGGGCACCGGACTGGTAATCCAGTCGCAGTGTGCCGCGGGTTCGACTCCCGAACCCGACACGGCCTTTACTGCATGTCATCCCCCCATCTCTCTCCCGTTTCCTGTCAGCCTACTGTCTGTCCTGTCCCTTCAAAAATCAATAAAAGGCGTAAGCCGCAAAAAAATATCTTAAAAAAAAAAAAAAAAAAAAAAAAGTGCTAAGGTAACCACACTGTTGATGTGTTCCACAATGGCAAGAGTAGACAAGCCTATAAGTAGAACTCTGTTAGAACCACAATATGAAGGTACAGATCACAAAGGCAACATTTCTGCACATTTGGTCATCAACACTGATGTGTAGAGAAGGGATGCCTGCGAAACATACATTAGGACCACCAAGTCCAAAAAGAATCAATGGCCTAAACTCAAAAAGTGCTAAAGCAATTACAAGCAGTTTCCTACTTTGCTCAGTCAGTGCAAACAAACAAAGACCAAACAGGAAAGCCCAGCATGGCCACCAGGCTTTATAGGGGAGGGGCTAATCAGTGACTACTTACACCTGGGTAATTGGGGGCATGGAGACAGAACTCTGCACCATGCATCTCACATGCCTTTGTGGCATAAACATAAAGACATGGATTTATAAACCAAACGTCGTAGGTTCAAAAATGAGTCAATATAAAAACTGAAACAACAAATAAAACATGTCAAAACTAAAGCAATATGCAGACAACAAAAATCATCAACCAAAACAATCCAAATACCTAACCAAAAAGCCTAAATGCTTTTCAAAGCAAACTTATATCATACAACCTCTAATCATTAGGGTTCATTATGACAACAGATTTAGCTTGGAACTACTTTATTCTGTACTCACATTTAATATTTCAATGAGCAGTGTTTAGTGACCTTCATAATGTCACTAAAATGCATGTGTGCTTGAAACAAACATTTCTGAGCCTGCATGTTCTCAATCAACCTAATTACATCCTGCTCTTTCTGTTAGTTGTCATGTGACTGGCTGTGATTTTGGACTTTATTTGAACCTAAACCAACCACAGAAATACAATTCAATGTACAGCATAAATAACCGGGTAGGGATGGCTCAGGGGTAGAGTGGCTGGTTGGTTACCGCAAGGTTGCCAGTTCAAACCCGGGCTTCCCCAAAGTTGGTGTCGAAGTGTCCTTGAGCAAGACACTGAGGTTCAAACCCAACATGAGCATTTTTCTCTTTGCATCTTCATCCAATCTATCACTGCAGAGCATGCAATAGCATCAATTCTGCGTGAGCTATGGTGGTGCAATGGTTAAAATGCAGGCCTTGCAAACAGAAGGTTCTGGGTTCAAGTCCACCATGGGCATTTTCCTCTTTGCATCTTTATCCAATCTTTCACTGTAGAGTGTGCAATAGCAACAACTCTGCAAGAGTCATGGTGGTGCACTGGTTAAGACACTGGCCCTACAACCAGAAGGTTCCTGGTTCAAATACAGTGATGACCTTTTTCCAAGTTTGTACTCTTGTACCTGTATCTCTAACCTTACAGTGCGCAAAAAAACAGGTTAAGTATGAACCACTGTGGTACAGTGGTTAACGTAAGCAGACCGTTACGCAAAGACTGTGAGTTCAAACCTCACAGATGGAAAAGAAAACTCCTTGGCACGGAGGCAGTGGCAAAGTGAAAGATGGCAAAAAGGAACAAATAAAAGCGAAAGATGATAAAAGGGAACAAAGAAAAGCGAAAGATGATAAAAGGGAATAAATAAAAGCGAAAGACGGTAAAAGGGAACAAATAAAAGCGAGAGATGATGAAAGCGAAAGATGATAAAAGGGAACATTCCAAAATATGGAAACATAGACTGCTCGGAACTAAAGCAGTGGCAGAAATGAAAGAGAGAGTTGGAAGATGGTGGAAGGGACAGCCTGGAGTGATGCGAGGAGGCAGAGGGTCTGAGATGAGAGGAGGCAGTGTCCGAGATGAAAGGAGGCACAGAGTTCAATAAGAAAACGGGTAAAAAGCATTTTAAATATTTTTTTTAAATAAAAATGTAAGCCCCTCCCTCTAAAAAACACCCTTATGAACCAAAAAACTAGAATTGCTACAGCCAGGATTCAAACCCCCAACCTTCTGCACATGAATCCTGTGCTTTACCTTAATGCCACCAGGCCTTTCACATTAAATACAAATTTTCGGTCATATTTGAGGTTGAAGGAAAAGCTCAAGTCAAAAGATACAAATATTCAATATTTAAGTAGCATATTTGTGGTGTTAAATGTGATGTTTTTCATCATATTTAAGAAATTACATTATTAGTTTTAGACCATCTAACACATTAGCTGTTTATTTGTATTTATTTCCTTTTACATTTAAGTCTTTACATTAAAATAAGCTGAGCCACATCAACTGCATTCTGTTTTTTAACAGATTTTAGACAGCACTCTGCCTGTTTGATCTGAAATGTACATTGAATTGATTCCAACCACTTCCGTTTCATGTAATAGGACACTAGGGGCTATATCTTGCCCATACCCCTTATCTCTAAAACATATTTTCCAGTTTTTACTATTTAAAAAAACAACTTTTAAAATAGTTCAACTAGCCAATCTACAAGCTCACAACGTGTCGCTGTTTATCGGCTAAAGTTAAATTATTTGAAAAGGTTTTTCAAAATAGTAAAACAAAAAGGCAAATACGTTTAGGGATAATGGGTAAGGTGTGGCACAAGATAGGGCCCCTAGTATCCCATGAAAACATCCTGTAATATAATACTGTAAAAAACACTTATGTTGTCAAAAACCATGAAAAGATGGGTTTTGATTTCAAAACATCTTTATTGACACAAATGCATAACGATTTCCATTGTGCGTGTGTGCGTGCGTCCGTTGGGCAGCAGATATAATTATTACAGAAAAACTCAATCAAAAATACATTTATTAGGCCTAATACAATTTCCAATTAACCATACAACTAAAATAACAATTGCGTGTATAGAACCAGTTTTTAATCCTGAATAGTGTCGTTTTGTGGTGTTAGTGTCTTGTCATTTGCACTCAGATTTTGCAGGCAGATTGTGGTTTTATAGTTAAATTATTACCGTCAGGCAGGGTGTGGTGTTTTGGGTGATGTTGGGATTGGGGTACATTCTTGCAGTGTTAGGGTTACATTCTTACCCTCTGGTAACACTCCATAGCAGGTGGAGTTCTCTGCATCAGGATCCTGATCCACTCCCTCATCAATGGATCCACTGAGGTCAAACACAAAGGTCATAGGTCACAAAGCGAAGGACACAGTTATATTTATAAACCATTCATTCCAACAGTAGAATAATGATCACATCCTATAGCTATAGACAGAGCAGCCAGAGAGCGGTCAGACTGGGGCCTGGGGATGGTGGGAAATGTAGCACCCTTTGTGAGTGATCCAGAATATGCCTGTATTCAAGTAGGTCTGTGTTCAAAGAAGTTAACAACTCACATTCATTTATAATCAGTGTTTTGCTGCCAGTTGACACAATGATTACAGACCAATAGCACTCACATCTGGTATCATGAAAGCTCTGGAAAAGGAAAAAAGTATGGTTCATCATCTCAACAATGCCATATTTAATTCACAGGATCCATTTCAATTTGCTCTCTCTGTGGTGTTGATGAAATGTCAGTACAGCACTTTGGTACAATGGAAAATTTCAAATCAAAGGTCGCAGTACAGAGGATGCAGTTGTCACACTGGTTCACCTCATCTCCAAACATCTCGACAAACCAAAATCCTATGCTAGAGGACCTTTCCTAGATTTTTCTTCTGCATTCAACACAATACAGCCGAACTTGCTCCTCACTAAATTGGTTCAGCTACACATTAATCCTTTTGTTATTCTGTTTTATCACACTATAAAACTATAGCCCACACCATGGGCTATAGCCCATCGTCTCGGAGTGATTTTCATCTTTTTTTCAAATCCTCAAAAATGATGAAAAACGGCATGCTATAGTTAACTATTAACCATTAACCACTAACCATCCCTATTCTGGTGGGAACATTTGCTGAAAATAGCCAATCTACAAACTCACAATGCGTTTGGTATCTCTCAAACCTCTGGATTATAGATAGAAAAATAACAGAACAAAGTACAGAGTGGAACTAATTGATTGATCTATTTTCTTTATGCTTCCAAGGAATCCCAGACCATTATGGACTTACAGGACACTTCATTAACATTTTGTAACATTCAGGGGTCAGAAAAAAAGACGAAAATCACACCGAGACCATGGGCTACATAGCCCATGGTCTCGGAGTGATTTTCGTCTTTTTTTCAAATCCTCAAAAATGATGAAAAACAGCATGCTGTCCGATATGGGCTGTAGCCCATGGTCAAAAATGATGAAAAACGGCATGCTATAGTATGCCGTCCGAGACCATGGGCAGTGTGATTTTCATCTTTTTTTCAAATCCTCAAAAATGATGAAAAACAGCATGCTATAGTATGCCGTCCGATATGGGCTATAGCCCATGGTCAAAAATGATGAAAAACGAGAATTTGAAAATTGCCATGCTGGCTTGTGGTGGACATTTTTGTCAAAATTCTATTTTTGCCACTGACATACAAATGAGCGGACAATAATATTACCAGAAATACAAAGAGCTGTAACTCTGAGTGTGCACAAATGGAACATTTGTACACACTCGGTCCTTGAAAATAACACGTTAGAGAACCACTGTCCTAGTGGACTCATAATGTGCCATACATAGTGTCGTAGTAAATCAGTGTCAAACATATTCAGAAGAAACTTTAAGAAATCCTGGAGACTGACATTCACTAATTGGGTCTTGAGATCAAAATAAGAACACAAAATGAGACACATTTGTCCACATTAACATGAATCCAACACAACTGTCAAACAAGTCTGTGGATCCATCTATGAAATCTATGCAGAAGTTTTGCTAAATTGTTTGTTAAATACCAGGTAACCAATTAACCTGTCCAAGTAGCATGATATGTAAATTACACTTTTAACAAAATCCATTCATTATGTGGCTAGCCCCCCCAATGCATGGCTTTTGAAGATCACGTCATGTGGCAGCCAAGTGTTTGTTTAGAGCACTTATGACATAAATCATTTGCCAGCCAAGTCTATGGACTTTAATGCTCCTTTAGAGCATTTAGGACTTACGTACATCGTTTGCCAACAGTGATATCGTGCATGGGGGAGAGAAGCTCAGTCTCGTCTTGGTTCAGCTTGAGGTGGTGAGAAGACATCCACTGTGAGATGTCAGATATGCAGCGATGCGCCGCTCAACCTGAGTGGCAGAGGAGTGGAGAGAGAAAAACAGTTGAGTGTTACAATCAACCTATAGGAAGGTGTATAAGAATCAGATCTTAGATCAGTGTCACCATCAATGTCAATTATAATAACAATTACTGTGATTAACAATTGAATTGTCTTTTTCCTTTGGGACATTGGAATACATAAATTACTCTCTGTTTGGGACATTGGAATACATAAATTACTCTCTGTTTAGCTTTAAGGCTTTGTAAACAAACATGGCAAAATTACTTACAAAGAAATGAATCATGAAGAAATAATCAAGTTATTATGGTCAAAATAGGCCATATTGAATCATTTTATATTCAAAATTAAGAATTAAAAAAGTAGTGGAAATAGCCGATCAACAACACGTCACATTGCGATGCATTGTGAGCCTGTACTGCAGATCAACCACTTCCTCTATTTCTTTTAAAATATATAAACATTTTTGCAACCTGGAAACGATTATGATGGAGATTACAGTATATGCACGCCTAGGTGACAGCAGACTGCTGGGCGAGTGGAGGACGGTGGCAGCAGGGGCAGTGTCTTGAGTGTACAGGGTTTGATGAGGGCCCAGTTAGGGCCCGGCCTTAATTTTCGGGCCTGATAAGAACTCTAGTGTGGCAGCGGGGGCAGTGTCTTGAGTGTACAGGGTTTGATGAGGGCCCAGGTAGGGCCGGACCTTAATTTTCGGGCCTGTTGACAACTCCAGTTTTTCGCCGGCTGCCGGGCACGGCTGCACTAATAACATTGGGGCAGGCCCGTCTAGAGTTTGAATGGACAGGTATCAGTCAAAAGGGAGACATCGAAGAGGAAGGATGGATGGGGAAGGATCAACATAATGGAATGTCAGAACAGGTCATCTAAGGGTTTGAGATCAGATGTAGAGTTGCTGGCCAATATTGATGACATCAGGGATCTCCATTATGGCAAAAAAAAAGTGATAAAAGGTGCATACCTTTATCCAAGGCATTTACATAGATTGTGCAATGTGCATCAATTCACCCATTCACACATACACATACACCAATGGCGGAAGAAACCATGCAAGGCACCAACCAGCACATCAGGAGCAATTTGGGGTTCAGTGTCTTGCTCAAGGGCACTTCGACACTAACTCTGGGGGAGCCCGGGTTCAAACAGGCAACCTTGCGGTTACCATCCAGCCCCTTTACCCCTGAGCCACCGCCGCCCGCATTCCCATGTAGAGCGTCGCAGTCCCGCCCCCTTTCATGACGACGACAGGCCCAGGAAATAATTCCCCATGCATTTTCCCCCTTGGACATTTCAAAAAGTATTAATTTAAAGATCTGTAACCCTCGAACAAAGCCAACTCGGATCGTGACAAACAAAAACAATATTTTGGGCCGAACAAATAATTACAAAAAAGAAAAACAACAAAAAAAAAGTTGTTGTAACCTGCCATTTTTTCCTTCTTTCTTTCTTTCCTGGGTGACCAACCAACCAACTAACTGACGGGAAATGCACATAGTAAATGCGACATACGGTCGCAATAACAATAATAACGAATGTACCGGTAATATTGTAAGATAATATAATATAACAATGTATGTCATATTAAAATAAGATATAGTGTAGTGGTGTAATATATTATGGTAGCAGTCCATGGTCGTGTCTAACTCAGTGAGGGTCGCTATACTAATGCTTATCTGTTGAACCGAGTCAAACTAAAAATAAAAAAAACTTACAAAAAACCTTAAGGCATGTACTGTAACACACAAGCTGAGAGAAATTTTCCCAAGAGGAAAGTTGGCAGTGAAAACATAATGAACTATTTGTTCATCCTACTCAGTTTCATAAATTCAACGCTATTGCTGTCCATATCCTACCTGGACTGTCAATCAACTATTGGGAATTATTTACAAATACAAACTAATTTGTCAGGCCAGATATTATCGCTGACAGGCCAGTACTGGCCCACGGGCCGCCTGTTGCCTACCACTGTCCAATACTTTAGCTCCATGTCCATGTCATTACACTTCTCAGATATTACACTTATCAGATAGCATCCATACTCACTCAGAAACTTGTAGAAATGTCTCTCACACTCTCTTCTCCTCCAGGCAAGTGTGTTAGTTGACCAGCCACAGTCCATCTTGTTGTTATTCATGTCAGCTGGTTAGGCTAGAAATATAAAAGGTGAAAACCAGCTCAAAATACACAAACATGCTGACATATCCACACCGATATTAATCCCTGGCTCTTAATTTGGTGACATTTACCAGATTATTTATAAACGTCTGTTTCTCTCACTCTCAGACTGTCTTTCTAGTTCCTTCCTTCCTTCTTTTTAGCCCCACCCCATCTCGTACCTGCTATAGGTTGACGAGAGTTGATGTCCAATGACATTGCTTCCATGAGATTGTTATAAATGTAACATACAGTATATATCTGACCAAGTAGTAAAGTACCTGCATGTCTGCTCCTTAGTGGGCCAGCTGCTTGCCTTAAATGGTGCATTTGTATAGCGCTTTTATCCAAAGCGCTTGTGCATTACATTCACATACAGTCACACACTGATGGTCGGAGGAAACCATGCAAGGCACCAACATGCACATCAGGAGCAGTTAGGGGTTCAGAGTCTTGCTCAAGGACACTTATAACTCTAGGGGAGCCTGGGATCGAACATCCGGCCACTCTACCTCCCCTGACATGGTTGCACTCCCTTGTGGGCCAACTGGTTAATGCAGCGCTCCAGTGAAATGACAAACCTGAGATCTACAAGCATGCACTTGTAGATCTACTTGTAGCTCGACAAGATATAGAGTAGGGGTCTTCAACAGGGGGTCCTCTGAGTTACTAGAGTGGGGTCAGGTCACTACGTTTTTGTGTAGTAATAATAATAATAATAACAACTATAGATACTCCACTGGCTTGGCTTAAAAGCCTGTATTTATAACTGTCACAAATGTACTGTCTATGTACATTTGTTTGGACTGTTTGTTTTTCTTTTTTTTTTTTACTGTATGTATGTTTTATGTAATTGTGTTTTTATATGGCATATGCAATAAAGAGTTTCATTCATTCATTCAACAATTATTATTATTATTGAACAATCTTTCTTGTACAACATTAATCTAACATATAATTGAACACTAATGAATCTCACTGAAAATACAAATGACTATTCAAACTATTTCGTCTAGTATGAAGTCAAAATCGCAGATTAATTCATTCATTATTCATATATTCAGTGAATCCCAAAACAAGATCTGACTGCAAGCTAGCTAGCTCCAGCTAGGATTGCTAATACAGAAGACTATGAGAAATGCCATTGTGACGTTAGCATTGCAGCGCTAGCGATGCTAACGGCGGCTAACAACAACAACAACACTAACCAAAATCAGAATGAGTTTACGTTCTATGGTTTTGACTCACCAAAATAATCATCATCAAAATTCGTTGCCTAAACGCAACTTAAACAGCGCGGCACGCTGTTGTAACCATAGCAACGACGCAGCGTTGCGTGTGGACGCATCACGTCAACAAGGCGGCCGCACTCGTTGACCAATCACAATCGAGTGTGTCCCTGTGACGTCAGAGACCCTCGCTCTTTAAATCTCCAGTACACCGTTACAAACAGACCGTCTCTTTACACCTGTTGAACGTTATATCTGAAGGAGGAGGTAGCTTCTACTGTCTGTAGACAACAGTTCAACACACCACACTAGAGAGAGAGGCTTTCTACTACAGTTCAGAAATCATTTGAACTTAGCAATATTAAAGCTTTTTATTTCAGTTGATTAGCTCCACTGAGACAGAGCAACATCATTTGAGAGAGAGAAAAGAGTGTCATTAACACTTAACCGAGTTCTCGGCTGCAGCCGTTACCTTCTCGAGTACATGGCCGTGGATAATATGGTGACACAGCAGCAGCAGCAGCGGTCATCATCAGAGCCCGACCTCCCCTCAGAGACCCGGGAGAAAAAATCACGCCTACAGTCTCTCCTCCGCCTGTTTGGGAGGAGGACGAGGAGTCACCCCCGCCCCTGTGACCTCCACCAGGAGGACCCACGGACTCCCCTCCAGACCACCGCTGGGGTGGGTGATGACGACGACGGCGTCAATACAACGACTCTCTGTGGTGATGACACCACCAGCGTTACTACTACTGCTAGTACTGCGGACTCGGGGCAGCAGGAGAGCCGTTATGATGTCAGGTCGTGTCCTCGCTGTGCAGCCGTCATCATCGAGGACATCATCAACGACATCAGAGTCCACACGGACATCACGGAGACGGAGGACGCCAGAACGGGCAGTATCACCGACGTGTTGGACGGTATATTATCCCACATCGTATGTGTAGAGAAGGGCGCTGGTCGCCGTCGTCATGGCGTGATCTGCTGCGGCGTCTGCGGCGCGAGGTTCCGCTGGTCACCGGCGCCAGGCCCGCCAGGCCGTGGCCTAAACCTCGATGGCAAGAAGAAGAAGTCACGACGGAGCAGAATGAAGAAGGTTCGGAGTTTTCTGAGCTCGCTGGGGGCCACCTCGGCGGTAAGCCTCGGGCTGCTTCTAATTATACTCGTGTATCTGCTTGGGACAACTCTGGCGGTCGGTGGAGCCGTTGGAGTCATCATGTCGGTGTTAATATTTTGCGTGTAATGTAGACTTTGCATTATGTCGATCAAGTGCAACCCTACTCAACCTAATGAGCCACAAGGTGGCATCAAAATGTTGCATAAATGGAAAACTTCAGCTATTTAACACACACTGATGGAGATCGTGTGTGTGTGTGTGTGTGTGTGTGTGTGTGTGTGTGTGTGTGTGTGTGTTTGAGATGATGTGTTATTGTTTTGCGTGTAATGTAGACTTTGCATTATGTCATCAATGCAACCCTACTGTTGTAAAACACTATTATAGTGTTTGTTCACATTATAAATGTACCTTTTGTTAAATGTATATTATGTCACTTTAGTATACATCTGCTATTTATGTTTTACATTTTATAATGTACACTGAAACACTGTTTCAAGATGTTTTAATGTGAATTATTAATAAATAGAACATTTTGTATAATTAAAAACACTATTACAGTGTTTTATGTGTTTGTTCACATCATAAACCTTAAACCTTTGTTAAATGTATATGTCACTTTAGTCTATACATCTGCTATTATGTTTTACATTTTTACTTTTGTTAAATGTATTGTATATTGTGATACTCGAGCACTGGTTCAAGATTTTGTAATGTGATTTTGTAATTTTGTAATGTGAATTATTAATAAATAGAACATTTTGTATCATTTTGAAATGACTGTTGTGCCTAATAATTTACTAATTACTGTATATTTTGGGAGGGGGGGGGGGGTCCTTGAGGAGATCGAAGCTCTGATCTACAAGACCACAAGGGTATAATTTAGATTTGTAATGGAATGTCACCTCCCCACATACACCTATCCATGTTTCTGTGCTGGCTGTGTCACTGCATTCCAGTGACTTCAGTTAATGGAAGAATCACAATCCCATTTATTATCACATCACATGGTTTACAGGTGTAAACATTCCATGTTTTAAAGTAGTGAAAATAGACTATCTACTCTACATCGACACGTTCTGAGTAGATCGGCTATTTGAACTATCTAAAATAGTTTTTTCAAAATGGTAAAACATGCCTAAACAGTTTAGGCATGAGGGGTGTAAGGTGGCGTGCAATATAGGGCCCTTGGTATTGTACATTTTGTTATTGTCTCCACCAGGCCGAAGGCATGTGGGGAGAGTATGTTTTGCACTCCGTCCGTCCGTGTGTCCGTGTGTCCGTGAACAGCTAATCTCGGCCACCGTTAACCCGGTCGATGCCATATTTTGCACACACACTCCCTGGATGCCAACCATGAACCTCTGCCCCAAACTTTCCAGAACGGCCTGTTATAGCGCCACCAGGAGGCCGCTTTGTGCAAAACAAGTTTTTCGATGCCATATTTTGCACACACACTCCCTGGATGCCAACCATGAACATCTGCCCCAAACTTTCCAGAACGGCCTGTTATAGCGCCACCAGGAGGCCGCTTTGTGCAAAACAAGTTTTTGCACAGTACACCTACAGATTTTGTCCAAACATCACGCAAATTGGTACACAGTCTCTCTAGAGCCATTCAACGAAACGGGTCTTTCAGATTTATCAGACTCCATCCTGATTGGTTAAGATTGGCTTCCAAAGTTCACAGGAGTGCTCAGTTTCAAACAAAATGCTGCAAATCATGAACACATCGCGTGATTTCCGTGAAATTGTGCACCCACATTCCCACTAGGCCGAGGACGAAATGAGAACAATTTCAACTCAGCCTCAAGGTGGCGCTATAACTGGCCGAAAAGTGTTTTTACCTCTAACTGCACGGATCTGTGGATAACCTGGTGGAGACCTGTGCCCGGAACGGCACTTTTTCTAGTTGTACATGTCTTACTCTGGTCAGGCACTCACAGCATTGCTAATGTGTGCCTGTATAAATTCAGGACTAATGTGTTGCAATGCAATGTGTCGGGAGGTTGAAGAAAGGCCACACACCCAGAATAAGACTAGTTTATATGTGCCTTATGTGGGCAAGACAGGGCGAGACATTCGGATTTTCAACCACAATACAAAAAAGCAGGTATGGCCATTATCATGCATAACTCCGTTATCTTGTCAGTGTCAACTAACTAACTGACTGACTTACTAACTTAAACTAACAACATGGAGTAAAACATAACAGATTTAAAAGGCGGTTCTCTCGTCTCCAACATACTATAGGTTGTTAATCATGGTTTGACTATAAAAATAATGAATATCATGAAAAACAACATACTATATAGTGTTGTTTCTCATGGTTTTCGACAATAAGAAAAACGATGAAATATTTTGTATTCAGATAGGAGCCTACCTGAGACAAGAAAGTTTGAGAACCACTGCTATACTGTTTCTCAACCAATGGTCTACTAGTGTTCCATGGCGTAACTACAGGTGGTTGATGGGATAATGTTTTTAAAATAGAAACAAATACATTGTGGGCCTATCTTTAAATAATCCATCAAATTTAAGAAGATATTTGAAATAAAGCTGGAAAATAAAATGCAGGGTGGGGTGAAAATTGCTTGAAATATGCTAGTGGTCCAGGCAGAGCTAAAAGTTGAATTCCTATTCCACATAGGCCTGGTAATATGGGGGAAAAATATATGCTTGATTGTTTCCATATGTAAGTCCATGGAAGCAGTTAATGTGAAAGTTATCCGAGTGTAATATTCATGAAATACACTGGTGGAAAGTAACTAAGTACATTTAATTAAGTACTGTACTTAAGTAACATTTCAAGGTATTTGTACTTCACTTGAGTATTTCCAATTTCCAATACGTTTACTTCCACTCCACTACATCTCAGACATATTGTACTTTTACTCCACTACATATTACTACATTTTGATACCGATTTTGTAGGCTACTTTAGTGAATTTAGAATTCAACTTACACTTGTTATGTTCCTGAAATATAAAGAGACATGGGCTGTTGAAACCAAAATATGAACACAGCGTCTTATTAACCCTAGAACACTAAACTTACATTTTGTCACACCATCACTAAACATGGGTATATTTTAGCCAAAGTTTTAAATAGTTTTCATCAAAATATATTGAAGTACAGCAATACATAGCAACTTGAGGTACTCTTCTTTATTCTTTAATATTTCATCGTGACCTTTCACACACACAAAAAAGAAAACAAAAAAAGATATAGTGTAAAATCGTGGTGTAAAAACATGGTAATTATTTAAAAAAATAACCTAAACAACAATAATGAAGCTGGGGAACTTCTGCTTTGGTCCTCCCATTCCTGGGACATGTGAGAATGTTTCAGTGAAGAAAATGTCTTTAAAAAAAGTGTGGGCGTACGGGATTCTTCACTATCACGATCACTAAACACGGGTGAAATTCACCCGAACGCATGCCTGTAGAAAAGAAAAACAGGGATGTGGGCAGGGAAACCCCAAACCCCAAAAATATAATTGTCTGGGTGAAAATCAACCATGTTTAGTATTGTTAAATCATCATGGTCCTGAACCTTATGTCACACAAAATGTATTGAAAAGTCAAAGATCTTTTTGAGTTACATTCTGGGACCTTACCATTGGCTTTAGAAATAGGTAGATGCAGTGGTACTCATTGGTACTAAAGATGTTTTTTGTTGTTTGTTTGTTTTACTGTCCATTATATGATGAATTAAGATATTTATTATTTGGGAAAATGTCATCTATTTGTGCTTACTTTTTCTGGTTGGATGATTATTAAAGACTTAAATGACCTTTTAGGGAAGATATTTTCTTGGGCAAAAAGACAGAATGTTGTGTAGGCCTATGTTTGATGTGGCAAATACTGCATTTCATAAAACTAGACTAAAACTACAACTTTTCAGATGACTAAAATATCACTAAAACGAAATGAAAATGTGTTCAAAGGCTAAAACTAAAACAAAATTAGCTTTCAAAATCAACACTGATTTCAAGTCATCTATATAAATGTACCTATAGAATGAACTCAAAAGGCACGACTGAGTCAATTATATCATACACCATTTGCTCCCTTGAGGCGCTTGGATTCTGGGCTTATAATTCTAAGCCTTTGGCGCCCTCTAGCTGTAGCAGCAAAACACAATAGTACACAAGGCTAATAGATCAATACATTTGATTTGACACTTTTACATTACTAGTAAATAAAACCGTAATGGTGGCGATGATTGTGCAATGTTGGATTGTCGTGTGGCAGCAGTGATCTTCTGTCATCTTAATTTCTTCACATGAACCCAGAGCTAAGAAGAGGAACAAAGAGACAAGTAAAATCATTGAAAGGAAATATTTGCATGTATAACTGCCAATCAAAGTGACTGTAATGGCCAAGCACAGCATGTCTTTGGCAAAATACTCGGCGGCACAAATAACTTGGCAAAACACATAACAGCATAACATCCGTTTAGCAGACCGTGGTGGCTCGTGTGGGACGGCCAACCAAGGCATGGGTGCGTGTGTAATGACAAGTGATTAAAACAGTTTCCGTGCCGGGAATGGATTACTCCAGGTTAATGTCGCTGCCAACCCCGCTAATCCCGCCTTTTGTTTTATGTGTTTAATCCGCTGTATTGTAATAAATAAAAAGAAAATCCGTCTTCGTCGCGGAGATAGAGAGTAGATGCATTCGCTTTGATGACGAAACCGGAAATCGTCACATGCTGTGGGCTGCTAGGGCTTCTGGGAAATTGAGGCCAATGGAAATGCATGGGGTGCAACGCCTCATTGAGACGAGTCTTGTGTGCGTCTTCCGGGTGCACCAAGATGGTGGATGATACGCTCGGATCACAACAAACCACGGGAGCTTTTTTTGCTGGATTTTCGCGGATTAAAAGCCCAAATAATTCAGCGTATGCTCTAAAGGTAATACAACAATCTCGGCAGTGAAGAGGGGTTGATTAAAATGCGGATTAAGCGTGTAAAACAGTCAAACTGTTGGAGAATTTCTTTTTTTTACCAAATGAGCCCGTATGGGTCCAATTGGTTTCATTTTACGCTCTCAAGAGTTAAAGTATTGTTAAACATCTGTATTACTTAATTTAAAATAAGTCTACACAATTAGAGAATGTAGAAGAATTGTTATTTTGATCAAAAATTTGCCAAAAGCATGGAATTGTAGACACAATCTTATTCAACGACAACAAAATATTCGACATTTTGGGTCTGAGAGGTAAATGTCATCAAATGGTGGTCCGTGGCTCAAATGAATGAATAAAATAATGGGCCTTGATATGAAAAGGGTTGAAAACCACTGCTTTAAGACATGAGGCCGATTCTACAAATGCCTTCTAAAAATCCTATCAGTTTGTGTTTCTATATATCAGTGGTCCTCAAACCTTTTCATGTCAAGGACCCCCAAAAGGATATGTATTTGGCTGCGGACCCCCACCTGAAAATGTTTTGTTCTAACCCACAGAAAATGTTCCCTTTCCCATTCTGACCTGAGATCAGATTCACACGAGGTTTCCACTGGACACACACTGGTCTGATGAACCCATTCTGACCTGAGATCAGATTCTAAAAAAATGTCAGTCGTTCTTCGATTTTTCAAAAATAGCAGACCTACAAGCTCGTAGCGCGCCACTCGGTGGCGCGCTATGAGCTTGTAGGTCTGCTATTTTTCAATAGCTAAAGCATGACATGATGCTGACACCAAAATGGGTGCCCGGTCAGAATGGGTTAAAATATATAAATAATCAAAGATTTGGACACATTTTGATTCTTAAAAAAACAGCAAATCCACTGATGCGCTATGAGCTTGTACATCTGCAATTGTTGAATAGTCAGAGTATAAAATATGCCAGGTGTAATGTGGATACATTTGAGATGCTTTCCCTGGTTTTAATGGGTCAAGAATAACGTCAGCTTGAGATGGTGAGATGAAAGAGACTCTCACTACGTCTAACAACACTATCAAAACTTGATGTATTTATTGTGATTATATAATACTATATATGCTTCTTTTACACTAAAGAGATGTCATGCACACTTCAGCCAGCACAATGGCTCGTTGGTGCTTAACAGGGACAACTTGCATCAGAAAAGATGTAATATACCAGCTGGGCACTTCAGGAGAGACTACCCAAAGACAGACTGTGTGTGTGTGCACGTGTGTGTATGTGTGCCTTAGTTCTTGCGGTCCTTATCTGTCTTCACGTTATTAAAGGACTGGCCCTGTGCGTGCGTGCGTGCCTTACTTCTTGCGGTCCTTGTCTTTCTTCAGGTTGTTAAAGGACTGGCCCTGCAGCAGAAGCTCCGCCTCCTTCCTGTTGCTGAAGATGTTGAGCTCCTCCTCCAGGCTCCGCCTCTTCTCGTCCAGCTTGGCTCTCTCCTCCTGGTGCATGCGCTTCAGCTGCTCAAACTTACTCTGCAGCTGATTGGTTAGAGAGACAGACAGACATTATTTATTTTACACAAATCCAGTATTTTCTTCTCTTCTACAAAGTGCCCTATAAAGCCAATGTGCAGTAACTACGAGAAAAAGCAAAATCACTGATAAATGGGTTTAAAAGTGTTTCAACTGGTCAGCCAAGTGAGATATCACAGCACATAAGTGTGAGGTAATTCTTGCTATAGGCAAGCAGACTATTGTTATTGCAGTCCAGTGCTTAAATCATTGAACATTTTTAAATCATGCAACAACTCTCTATTTTCCCCATCGATCGGCCGGTGACTCTTACCAAGGCATTTGTGCGCTTTTGGACAGTATACGCTGGTGACATACCCAACTCAACTCTTCTAATTGAACAATATTCAATTAGGGATAGGCAACCAGACACACTTCTTTGTATCTTTGTAGCGTGACCTTTTGGGATGAACAAATAAGCCGGTGCGTTGTGATGTCCGCACTGTGAGCTTGTAGAAGTGTGTGTTGGGCTGAAGTGGCTAATGTACATGTATGTTTTTACATGAACATGAACTAGAAATGCACTCTGTCGAGATGCCAACTTGTGCCACTGGCATCACCGCTTTGTATTGTGTCTCTACTTTGAGCGCTACTAACTAATGTCTAATACAACTGCTGTTCTAAATCCTTTAGACCCGTTATTGACCTTATACCAACCTTGAAACGTACCTTAGTTACGTCACCAAGAACACCGACATACATACATAATACCCAGCCGATCGCAGTACTTGCGCTCTGCTTGCGCAAGTAACTGTGTTAGAAATACAAATGCCCCCTCCTTTCCTTTCCATGCCCTATAGGCAGCCAATCATGAAAAAGTGTCGTCTTTACAGTCGCTAGTAGAGAAGTAGCAAATGTAGTCCAGGCACGTTTCAAGCACCTGGCAAAAAGACTATGACTAAAACTACATCAACATTTTGCTGTCTGTCCTCTCTTTACCTCCCTCTCCTTCTCCTTGAGCTCCGTCTCCTTCTCCTTCACGCGCTGGACGAACGACTGCCTCATCTCCTCCTCTCGGCGCTGCAGCTCTCCCTGGAACTCCAGACGCTTGGACTCGTAGGTCTCCTGCAGGCTGGGGGGATGCATGGAGGGATTAGAAGATACTGGAACGCATCTGTGTCACTGTGGCTACGTTTACATGAGCAGTTAAATCCCCTTTTCATTCCGAATAGAAGTTCAATCCTATTAAACGTTGTTATGTAAACACCTACAAAAACTTACATCCGAATGAAAACGCTCGATGCGATCTAAAAACCATTTCGATGTCACTGGCCGGATTACTCCGATGTTCAATGCGATTGAAAGAAAATTGGACTCATGTATACACTGCTTCGGATGTAAATTCATTCTGGTCTTTCTGAGCATGCTCATTTCCATTGCGCTCCAACTCCAAGGCGCTCATAAGCCTCATATCCAAGGCGCGCCGAGGAGTTTGCACATAGAGCGTGTTATTTCGTGCATTTTGTGTGTGTGTGTGTGTGTGTTCAACGGTCTCTCTCTCACACTCTCTCTCTCTCTCAAAAATAACGAGCGACCCGACAATAATAATCAGTGTGTTGCGTGCCCTGGCCGTGCTGTAGATAATAAAGGAGGCTACACATAAAAACGAGATGATCACCTTCCCAGCGGAGAAGGGGAGCCGCAGCAGGTGGGGAAAAAAAGACGGTAAACATAATATGTATGTCCGTCCCTATCCAAGCAGCAGCCTCAAAACTACTGCGGAATGAAATGATGGGATTTCAAAGTGTCGTCTTTCGTCTGAAAGTCACAATGAATGAACTGCCTATATTTTATGTGTCCAACAGGTGGCGTAGTTTCACGTGAATTAACATGTATCATGTCTTCTATCACTTCTCCATATAAACACTCATTCGGAATGACCATTTCCCATGTAAACTCGCGGCAAAAAACATTACATCGGATGTATTTTATTCAGAAGTATTTATTCGGAATGATCACCCTTCATGTAAACGTAGCCATTGGCTTTTAACCACTTTTATTATCCATTATTTTATACTTTAGCTGTTGAAAAATAGCAGATCTACAAGCTCATATGAGCCAGCTACGAGCTTGAAGATCTGTTATTTCTTAACTCATATCTTTACTTCTGGGGGGTCCCTGGAACAACATATTTTCAGATGGGGGTTGGCGGCCAATTACATATAATCTTTTGGGGTCCTTGAAATTAAATGAGAAGCACTGACATAGAAACATAGCTCTTTCAGAAAGCTGTCATGATTTAGAAGATATTTGTAGAATCTGGTCTCATGTCTTAAATAAAGGGACACCTTTTTTGCAAAAATATATATGTTAATGACATTTTGAAGATTAGAACACTTTCCTGGGGTCTTTATGTGTGTAATATGTGGTTTTAGATATTTTAGATTTTAGCTGTGAGACCAGTGTCTCTGATGTCATGGACACTGGGCTCACTTCCTTCCTGGACTACAAGTTGTGTTAGTAAGACAGCCCTCCCCCTATCCACAAGGAGGAGCAGTACACCAAAGCTGCTATTTTTGGGGATATTGTGAAAACGTGTGCAAATCTTTTAATATAATATTATTTCCCAGCTAAACGTTTTTTAACTCATATCTACTGTCCTCCAGCTCAGTGGTTCCCAAAGTGGGGTCCGAGGATCCCCAGGGGTCCTTGAGGGAGTTCCAGGGGGTCCCCAGCTAAATGATAGTTAGGAACAAAATGGACCCTTATGGGTCTGTAACTCTGAGAGTTAAATTCACATTGAGGTTCCATTTGGTTCCTAGAATCCTAACTATGATTCACATTGAGTTTACATTATAAATTGGGGGTCCCAGAGGTAGAAATGCCATTAAATGGGGGTCCATAGACGAATGCATGTCAAACTGGGGGGTCCTTGAAATTAAACAGGTTGAGAATCACTGCTAGAGCCGTAAAAATCTTCTCTTGGCATAGTGGCATATCTCTTAACCGGGAACCCCTTTTGGTGTTAGCATTATGTTATGCTTTAGCTATTGAAAAACCGAAGAACGACTGACATAGAAACATAGCTTTTTCAGAAAACTGTCAGGATGTAGAAGACATTTTTAGAATCTGATCTCAGGTCAGAATGGGTTAAAATGGGGGTCCGCAGGCTGAACCACTGCTCCAGCGTACCTGACTGGTTTGCTCTCGGGGTCCGTGTCCCGGAAGCCCATCTCCTCCAGCTTGCAGCGGCGGTACAGCTCGTAGTGCTGCGTGTGCGTCTGCTCGCGCAGGTCCTCCATGTTCACGCAGATCAGCATCTCTCTCAGCTTCACAAAGTCACAGTGGTTCTCGTTCTCCACTGGGAAGGGGGGGTGGGGGTGGGAGTAAAATAAATGCTCTGTTTTAATTACTTGTAAGTTGCAACGCTAGGCGGTGTGAGCTTCTGAATTTTCACAATATTTATCTCATTGTCGAACAAAATGTAATGTCTCAACTCCTACAATTCTTATTTTTTATTCTTATTTATTTTGGGGGGGTCCCCAGTTCACATATGATTCTTTTGGAGGGTCCCCGGTTCAAATATGATTCTTTTTGGGGGTCCCCAGTTCACATATGATTCTTTTGGAGGGTCCCCGGTTCAAATATGATTCTTTTTGGGGGTCCCCAGTTCACATATGATTCTTTTGGAGGGTCCCCGGTTCAAATATGATTCTTTTTGGGGGTCCCCAGTTCAAATATGATTATTTGGGGAGTCTCAGCCTGAAAAGCATTCCAGTGTTGGAATGCAGCTTTGGGGATGAATCAGCGTCTCAGTGCTTCCTGGATGAAGGCAAGGTTAATGAAATAAGGTTAGGAAGCGAAGACCGTACGGTGGACTCCATGTTGCTCCCTGGAAGGAAAGCAGCATCCGCAATTGAGACCAAGGAAGCTGAACACGGAAGTGTTGGCTGCATATAGAGAGTCGCAGTCCCGCCCCCCTCGTGAGACCCGGAAAATAAATCCCCGTTAATTTTCCTCATAGACTTTTCAGAACGTATTTATTTAAAGACGTTTACGCCGCGGACAAAGCCAACTCTTGTCGTGACAAATCATGACAATAAAACACAATGTTTTGGGTCAAACAAATAATTAGAAAGTAGAAAGAAACGGCAGTTTTGTTTGTTTTTCCTCTTTGTAATTATTTGTTTGGTCCAAAATATGGTGTTTGTTGCCATGATTTGTCACGACTCGAGTTGGCTTTGTACGACACTTAAAAGGTCTTTAAATAAATACTTAATGAAATGTGTATGGGAAAAATGCATTGGGATTCATTTCCTGGGCCTGGCATCGTCAGGAAAGGGGGCAGGACTGCGACGCTCTATAGCCCATTGCGCATGTTTCTTTCCTTCCAGGGAGCAACATGGAGTCCACCGTACACGGTCTTCGCTTCCTAACCTTATTCCATTAACCTTGGATGAAGGAGATCAGCAGGTCAGGTTACCTTGCACCACGCCCCAGGGATACTGGCGAGCTTTCACCATCTTGTTCCCGATCTTCACCTCCTCTGTGCTGCCAACCACAGCAAAGGGCAGGATCCCCTGGAACAAGTTCAACACACACACTGCATCATTTTCAACCCGTATGTTAGTTAGTTAGTTAGTTAGTTAGTTTCATTTATTGTCCATGTGTGGAAATTCGTCTTCGGTCTCAAACAGTAAAAAACAAACGTGCCCCGATTACATGCCAGAAGCGACGCAATTACAATTATTGTGGAATAATAATAATAATTTAAATGGTGGGTGTAACATGTAATAGAACATACATACATACATTTGTTTGTTTCACATTCTAGCATGCCAGTAATTCAAATGATCATAATGGCTTTTTTTTTTTATCTTCTTTTTTTTTTCAAATACAGGAGTTTGTCCTACATCCACTCATAGGCGCCGGAGAGGGGATCATTTGGGTTTATTTATTTCTCTCTAGCACCGTTCGCATTGTGTTGCGCAGTCGTCCTTGTGTATTGCCTGCTGCTGCATTGTGTTGCGCAGTCGTCCTTGTGTATTGCCTGCTGCTGCATTCTGTTGCGCAGTCGTCCTTGTGTATTGCCTGCTGCTGCATTGTGTTGCGCAGTCGTCCTTGTGTATTGGCTGCTGCTGCATTGTGTTGCGCAGTCGTCCTTGTGTATTGGCTGCTGCTGCATTGTGTTGCGCAGTCGTCCTTGTGTATTTGCTGCTGCGCAGTCGTCCTTGTGTATTGCCTGCTGCTGCATTGTGTTGCACAGTCGTCCTTGTGTATTGGCTGCTGCTGCATTGTGTTGCGCAGTCGTCCTTGTGTATTTGCTGCTGCGCAGTCGTCCTTGTGTATTGGCTGCTGCTGCATTGTGTTGCGCAGTCGTCCTTGTGTATTTGCTGCTGCGCAGTCGTCCTTGTGTATTGGCTGCTGCGCAGTCGTCCTTGTGTATTGCCTGCTGCTGCATGCTTGCCTCTCGCTGCAATGCCCATTCTGGCTATATAGCCTATCCTAGTCTCAAGTCTCGAACTCGAATATTGTCCCCCCCACTTTTTTAAGTTTACTGGTTTAGCCTAGTATATAGATGAGGATTTAGGCTTTGAAAATCGATGGTTACAGCAGTTACAGTTTGTAATAAATCTTAATTCATTTAATTAAATAATCAAATACAGTTTGGGCTGTCACAGCGAATACACAAATACATCTTCATCAACGTATTAAATGAATGCGTTTTCCCATCATTACTAACGGCACATGAAAATGCTATGAAGGTCTAGTACAGTGGTTCTTAACCCATTCTGACCGGGCACCCATTTTGGTGTTGGCATCATGTTATGCTTTAGCTATTTAAAAATAGCAGATCTACAAGCTCATATCGCGCCACCGAGTGGCGCGATACGAGCTTGTAGGTCTGCTATTTTTGAAAGAATCGAAGAACGACACATTTTTTAGAATCTGATCTCAGGTCAGAATGGGTTCATCAGACCAGTGTGTGTCCGGCGGAAACCTCGTATGAATCTGATCTCAGGTCAGAATGGGTTAATCTTTTTCAAGCCAAGAACCCCAATGTATTTGTCCCCCACCTGGGGGTTTCGTGCCAGGGGAAACCCCAGAAGAGAAAGAAAAACGAAAAACCATTATCCAAACATTTTCAATATTTCTTTCAAAGGTTTTGACGCGCTGTGAACTTGTAGATCTGCTATTTTTGAATGGCCTAGCGTGTAAATGGATGAAGTGGTTAAAACTAAAGTGTTGCTGGGGGTCCGCGGACCCCACATGATGCCCAACGCAGCCCGACACTCACGTTCATGGTGGAGTTGATACTGGACACGGTCTCGTCGTCCGTGGGGAACTGATAGATCTGGACGCCGTTGCTGACCAGCTCGCTCATTATCTTCAGCTTGAACTTGTGCAGCTCGCTCTTGGAGATGGTGTCCGCTTTGGCGATGACCGGTATGATGTTGACCTGCCGGGAGAAGTCACCTCTTTTGATTTACTTTTCATAGAAACAAAAAATCTATTAAAAACTAGAACTGCACTCTGTCGAGTGCATACTTGCTTGTTGCACACTAGTAGTGCGCAAGCAGAGCGCGCAAGTACTTTCGACCGCTGTAAACTGTCAAATCTCAGTATATCTGTGAAGGAACGTTTGAAATGTAAAATTATTAGGTGTAACTATTTGCTGCCTACCTACTTTATGCATATAAACACCTAGTATTATTAAGTATGGTTCAAGTTTCTATCTATATAAGAAATACAGTTTTATCCCTTTTTAGGTTTTCAAAGAAAAATAAATCATTGATATGTGATGAAAAAAAAAGGTATATAAACTGATTGAACCCGCCATTTGATGCGTATGCAAATAAAACAGCAGATTTGTGCCTGATCTGCTGGGACCAGAGTACGTGGTGTGTATATGTATGACTAGCTCTAAATGATGACGTAAGACATACGTATACATATACTATATAGAGTATGTAGTTGTAAGTTGATTAGCGGTATACTGTGGTTACTTTGCGCCAAAAACCGCGACAGCATCCCGCCATTTTATGCGTATGCCAATAAAACAGCAAATCTGTGCCTGGTTTGCTGGGAACAGATCACATAAATGACCATATGTCTTACGTCATCATTTAGAGCTAGTCATACATATACACACCACGTACTCTGGTCCCAGCAGATCAGGCACAATTTGCTATTTTATTTGACTGATTATGTATATAGTATACGTATGACTAGCTCTAAATGATGACGTAAGACATACGTATACATATACATATACTATATAGAGTATGTAGTTGTAAGTTGATTAGCGGTATACTGTGGTTACTTTGTGCCAAAAACCGCGACAGCAACCCGCCATTTTATGCGTATGCCAATAAAACAGCAAATCTGTGCCTGGTTTGCTGGGACCAGATCACATAAATGACCATATGTCTTACGTCATCATTTAGAGCTAGTCATACATATACACACCACATACTCTGGTCCCAGCAGATCAGGCACAATTTGCTAGTTTATTTTACTGATTATGTATATAGTATACGTATATGACTAGCTCTAAATGATGACGTAAGACATATGGTCATTTATGTGATCTGGTCCCAGCAAACCAGGCACAGATTTACTGTTTTATTGGCATACGCATATAATGGCGGGTTGCTGTCGCGATGAACGATGACCGGGCGAATTTAAGACTTGTGTGAAGTGAGGGGCGCCCCCTGTATTTATATCGGCCAATATATAAATGTCTTACGTCATTTGTCTTAAACAAACATTAAAGTCCATAGACTTGGCTGGAAAACGATTCATGTCATAAGTGGCTAGCCTAGCGCCCCTCAAAAAGCACATTTATTGTGCCTGGAGTTTTTATATTGGTCCATAGATTGTGCATAGAACTGTGTTTTGAGCACATTTCAATTCAGTATGGTGGACAATCTAAGTATGCAGAGCTCATATGGAGATCTAAGTGTCTTGGGTGCACAGGGTTTGATGAGTGCCCAGGTAGGGCCGGGCCTTAATTTTCCGAACTGTTGAGAACTAGTCTAGAGTTTGAATGGACAGGTCAACATAATTCTGGAATGGCAGAACATGTCAGCTCCATATACGGAGGTTTGACCCAGGTCAGATAACACTTAAAGGCTTCTGTGGCATTGGGGTGCACAGAGAAAGAAGACATTAGTAAGTATTAATGCTGCAAGCCTGCACCGGACACAGACACACAAATCAACTATCATTGAGTCAAGTTAAGCCACAATAACCCAATCTGAGAACCCATCGTCAAAAATAAAGGAAAAACAGCGCCCTCTTTTCCTTGAATTTGACGTCAGTCAACAGTCTGTCTTGAGAGATTAACAATAACCAGACATTCACTTCCCAACATTCACGTTGTTTCCCTCCACTCCAGAGTGAAAACAGCCGAGCGGCTTATTCATTTTGGAGCGAACACTATGGCAGCACTGTTTTATCAAGCTTTTTGTGCCCAAGAAAAAACAGCGAGCAAGGCATCACAGTCTCAAAGCACAACTGTATTCACAGCCAGAATTGCTGAAGATTTAAAATGACGTGGCGGTCACCAGATTGAAAGTGGTTCAAGTATTTTTTCCTTAGGGTATAGACTGTGCCTTTGTATTGGGAGATGAGTGTGTTTTGTGAGTGAACTGAGGAGGAGCAGGTCTTTCCCCATTCCACTCCAGAAGAGATGATTTTAATATATGAGCCACACCCGTATAAATTGTACAGTCAGTACAAGGTGTGCAGAGTGACAAATCACTAATGTCAAGTAGATGTGGTGTCGTTAAGGGAACCACAAACACCACTGCATAAAAACAGAACAGTTTCTGAGGAACCAGAATTTCACATCTCGAGTTTCAGCATAACCTAACCGCCTGCCACTCCTCGGTGGAAGGTGTGACGACACACAGCACCTATACACAGGAACCAATCGCGTCCACGGTCCCCTCTGCGAACCCCCGTGGCATAATCTGTCACCGCGCACCCTTTTTTGTCTTCCCACGGAATGTCAGGGAGAGAAGCGTCAGTCTAGAAACTCTGCGTGAACGTCTCCGTCTGTGAGAAGCGCGCACTTACTCAGCCCCGCCGCTATGTCAGGCATGCTGAGTCCTGCTTTCCTGCGACACCCATAACCCATTCTGACCTGAGATCAGATTCATACGAGGTTTCCACTGGACACACACTGGTCTGATGAACCCATTCTGACCTGAGATCAGATTCTAGAAATGTCAGTCGTCCTTCGATTTTTCAAAAAATAGCAGACCTACAAGCTCGTATCGCGCCACTCGGTGGCGCGATATGAGCTTGTAGATCTGCTATTTTTCAATAGCTAAAGCATAACATGATGCTGACACCAAAATGGGTGCCCGGTCAGAATGGGATAATTACAAAGCAGCAGGCAAGTGCCATGGTTTCAACGAGCCACTGAACGATGCCCAAATAGTTCACCGCTGACTGCTGACGCTGTACGGAGCATTAATTAAAAGCGAAACATGGAATTACCTACTTCATCTTCTGCCCGCCTTTCTGCTCACACTACTGTAGTATGAAAGTGATTTCTCCAGCAGGCAGTGCCACTATCCTGACCAAGTAGCACCTCATGCACGCTTTTCTACTTTACTCTTTATTCATATTAGTGTTTTGATATACTTTTTCCTTGATTTATTTACCTTTGCTTGAAAACTACAAATGACTGTAGATCAGACACAAATAGTCCAAACTCGTGAACAAGATATTCTACAAACTCATAACTCACAAAATTGTTTTAACCCATTCTGAACGGGAACCCGTTTTGGTGTTAGCATCATGTCGTGCTTTACCTATTGAAAAATAGCAGACCTACAAGCTCATATCGCGCCACCGAGTGGCGCGATACGAGCTTGTAGGTCTGCTATTTTTGAAAAATCGAAGACACTTTTAGAATCTGATCTCAGGTCAGAATGGGTTAATAATGAAACTGTCAGGATGTAATAGACATTTTTAGAATCTGATCTCAGGTCAGAATGGGTTAAAATCAACTGAGGTTTACAACACAGGGGTACAAAAGAATGTGCGGGTTTGTTTGACAGGCAAACGCGCGTGTGTGTGTGTGCGTGTGCGCGTGTACGTGTGCGTGTGCGTGTGTGCGCACATGCGTGCGTCTCACCTTGCTGTCCAGTTTCTTCATGGTCACCAGGTCCAGGGACTTGAGGGAGTGTCCCGACGGGGCGATGAAGTACAGGCAGGCGTGGATGCGAGAGTCGTGGTAGTTGTGCAGCGACCGCTTGATCTTTAGCTCCTCCTGCAGGTAGGACTCGAACTGCGTGTCGATGTAGTCCACAATGTGCTGGTAACTGCAAACCAGGTTCAACCCAGATTCAGCTCAAACGAGGGGTCAAGTTCATTTAACGCCCTACAAACGGCCGAAATGTGAATCCCTAGACTCCTTCAAAACCAGCACTACCACACTGTATTTCTATACTGTACACATTCTCCTTTTTTTCTAACCGTGTATATGATTTATTTTTTGCATATAAGTGTAGGACCCTTCTGTAAACAAGTCTTTTTCTGGTTTTATCCTCTTAGCAGATTTGTGTATTGACCTGTACTTTCCTTAAACTGTACCCATTATGAATGAATGAATGAATTCCACAATGTGCTGGCAACTGCATGGGAAGCCATCTATGACATTTAGGAGAAAAGACATTTATACAAATTATGTAGAGGTTGGGGCCCTGCTTCATCTCTCTCTCTGAGCTAGGGGTTCCTTGGGCCAAAGAACGTTGAAGACCCCCTGATGTAAAGTAATCATGCAGGAGGACGAGGACGCGCACGAGCACACACACACACACACACACACTCACACACGCACACACACACACACACGCACACACGCACGCACGCACGCACGCACGCACCTCTCCTGCTTGTTCATCTGGTCTCCGAAGCCCACGGTGTTGACGATGGTGAGCTTGAGGCGCACGTTGCCCTCCTGCAGGTCGTAGGTCTGGTCCGACAGCTTCACCGTGGGCTCCAAGTGGGACGACTCAAAGTTCTCAAAGTTGGTGCTGAACAGCGTGTCCATCAGGGTGGACTTGCCGATGCCGGTTTCACCTGAGGGGGTTACGGAGTAGAGGAGGCATCATGAGATGAGATAGATATAACAAAGGGGGTAGTCTAGTCGCTGAAGGTCCCGGCTTCGGGGACACTGTGGGCGCGTTCTCTCCTCCTGAGCTGAGCATCAGCGTCCATACCCTAGCCTAGGTGGGGTTGTCGAAAGTTGTCAGTTTGCATTACCTCCCCGTGTCCCCTAGGACCACGATTACTACTTGTTTTTGTGAGGGTACTTACCCTCACAAAACCTAGGAATTGGTTGGTAACATGTTCCTTCCTTGCGCTACGTCATACCAGGGAAACCCCCTGCCCCAAGTAAGTGTAGTTTCTTATTTGGGCTTGCTTGCGTTTAAATTATCATCATTTAAACCAGTGGTTCTCAAATACTGTCATGTCACATGGACCCCAAGATTAATATGTGCTTGTCCCTATATTCCCCCATCTGAAAATGTTTTGGGCAAGGGACTCCCGTAACAAATTTGTGTTGAAGATTTGCTGAAAATGGCAGATCTACACGCTCACAAGGTGACACATTGCGACGCATTGTGAGCTTGTAGATCTGCCGTTTTCAAATAGCCGAGGTACTGTCACAGCATAAAGGTTTAACGTGCTCATTTAGCCAAATAATAGTCGCTTCTTGTTGGGTTTGTTTTCCTAAGACCTGGCTGCCTATTTCTCTCACACAATCAGGAAACGCTGACAGCGAACGCGGTACTCATACTACTCACCAATGCAGAGGATGTTGAAACAGAATCCCTGACACGTGGACTTGTTGACCAGCTGATGGGGCAGGCCGTCAAAGCCCACATGGCCCGACAAGGACAGGGGGCGGGCACTCTGTACACAGGGAAATTAACATAATGACGTGTAGTAGTCGTGCTTTGCACGATTAAAGGGACACTTCACCCTTTTTGCAAAAAGAATATATGTTAATGACGTTTAGAAGCTTTAGAACACTTTCCTGGCGGTCTTTATGTCTGTAATATGTGGTTTTAGATATTTTAGATTGTAGCAGTGAGCCCGTTGTCTCTGATGTCATGGACACTGGTCTCACTTCCTTCCTGGACTACAATTCCCATAATGCTTTGGTGCACTGCTCCTCCTTGTGGATAGGGGAGGTCTGTCTTACTGAGACCACATGTAGTCCAGGAAGTAAGTGATCCCAGTGTCCATGACATCAGAGACACTGGGCTCACTGCTACAATCTAAAATATCTAAAACCTCATATTACACACATAAAGACCCCCAGGAAAGTGTTCTAAAGCTTCTAAACGTCATTAACATATTAACGAAAAAAGGATTGCCATCTAGATACAGAATTACAGACACCACCCATGAAATCTCATTTCAAAATCTGAGCAATAACTCATGCAGCACTAGTTGGCTACAAAAGACACTTTACGAGAGATTCAAGTCAAGCACTTGACTTTAGTTGATGTTGTCTGTTTAAAGCCACAGTAGTTGGCTGAGCCAGGTGCCACATTTTGAATGTAGTTCAGCAACTACAGAGTAAAGACAAAATAGCTTACATCTTTTAAAGGTTTTATGACATTCATTTTAATTTATTTTTCGTTTTCGTTTTTCTTTTAGGTTTTATGACCTCAATTACACCCCAAAATCCTGAACTTTGAACATTCAGTGGATTTTCTGTGGTCTGGAGTTTTCTTTGGGGTTTGGAAGCCTTTTGAGCTACAATGAAAACAGGCAAGACAGTGAAAACAGTGACATCTGCTGGCAAATCCCATTGACATATATGGGATTTGCAGGCTCTTACATCACAAACTGCCGGCAAATCAGAGCACCTGTTTGAGCCAGAAAACCCCAGACCACAGAAATTCTATTGAATGTTAAAAGTTCAGGTTTTTTGGGTGCAATTGAGCTTAGAAAACCTAAAAAAATAAGAACAATTCCAAAACCTTTTTTTAAATGTCACAATCCTTTAATGGAATCGTGTGAGATTCGTGAAATCAATTCTTGTGGAGGAAAATCGAGATTCACATTTGAGCAAGAATCGTGCAGCACTATTATATGGCGCGTATTACAATCAGTGTTGCCATTTTCCTTGGGGGAAAAATTATACCATTACCATGCCACTGAATTGTGGAATGCCATGATTGTTTTACATTTCTTTGGCTATTCAAAAATCTTGAAAATGTGTGCAAATCTTTGAATATATAATTTGATTTAAGCAAACATTTGTAACCGTTTCTAAAGTGTATACTGTAGTTGCTGATTTTAACTTGTTTCCTAATGTTTAAACCAGTGGTTCTCAAATATATTTAAAAATATATCAAAATATTTAAAATATATAAAAGCCAATTCTAAAAAAAAAAAACTTTGTAGATCTGCTATTTTAACTAGTTTGGGTGCCAAACATTGTAAGAGAGGATAGAGCCCAATGTAAACATTACAAACAGGTACTTTACATTAATTGATACCAATACTGTTGTACTTTTACTAAAGTACATTTTTAATTCCGGACATTTTCTAGTAAACTTGAGTATTTCTACATTGCATTACATACTTTTACTAATTAACTTAGTGAGAAATGTGAGTACTGCTTATGTCTCTAGCAGACTAGCAGCCAGGCAATAATAATGTAATGTAATGTGGCTAACAACAAAACTCTGACACTAATCAACAAACAACAACCCAGCGTTAAAATAAACAAACAACAATAGCCCAATAATCAATAAACAGAATAAAGTAATATAGTGTTATTTTACCCCCTGGCCCTGCGCGTTGTCCGTTGAAATCATCCTTTTATTTATGTATTTGAAGTGTCGTAAAGTGGAGAATCGTCTTAAAACTTCTACACAACATACAAGAATGAAACAACTTTTTTTTCACCCACCACTTATGCAGAAGAGTTCACTTCCACAGCATGCAGGGGATGTTTGTACAGTTTTAACTGCTTAACAACTGTGTTATATTAACTTAATAACTTATAAACGAAAAGGTTCTACATTTTTGCCGTTTACTTTTGATGATGAATGCTTCCGATATTAGTGTATTGATTCGTGTTTCCGTTTCAAACCCTTTGTCAAATAAAATGGAGCAGAGCGTTCATCATTACCTTACGATAGTGGTACGGTCTAATTCTAGGTTCGCGTGAAACAGGACGCCATTGTGGCTCCCGCGCGCCTTTCCTTCGTCCACGTATTGACCGACCCGGATCCAAAATGGCGGTCCACGTGTCGCAGTTTCGCGGACGTGTGCAACGTCGTCGGATCGGTTGCTAGGAGGCGGAGAACGCCGCCTGTCGGACAATATAGAGATGATACGCATAGATAGGCCATGTCTCTGTCGTCGCTCAGTCGAAAAGAATCAGACTCTTTATAAAGATAAAGATAAAGACAACTTTATTACTTGTCAATTCAATTTAACATGACAATGTTAACTAATAATTAGCATTATTATTTAGGCTATTGGGATCCTAAGCATCCTGATTCCTGCCCGTCTGATCTCTGATGGTGTATTTTAAAATCTATTTGAAGCAAGAGACTGCAGGGGTTAAGAAGTAGGCTGAATCAGAACGGATCTATGCAGCGCTGCTCTATGTGCAGCCCAGTGTGAATAACCTTCTCAATGCAGAGCTGCGGGGATGCAGTCAGTGTGATGGTGATGGAATGGGACAGTGACAGCCTGGGACGGTATCAAACTAAAGAATTGTTCGGGGAGGGGAGCGATTGAAAGGAAACAAACAACAAACATATCGTTTAATATCTGGCAAATGACCGGAGGTCCGATCGTGATGGCGACAGAGTGCACGCAGGACGCGATCCTCCGCTTCCTAACGGTCCGGGGCGGCCGGGTGAGGAATAAGGACTTGCTGGAGCACTTTAAAGCCGTGTTCCCCCCGGATTCTAACCCCGACCAGAGGGCCACCGTCCGGGAGATGTTTAAGGGCTACGTGGACACCGTCGCGTTCGTCAAGAGCGACGAGAACGCCGTCAAATGGGTCTGTCTGAAGAAAAAGTACCGTCGTTTAATACTAGTCAAAGACGACGAGGCCAGCATCGGGACCGCCGGGGCAGGTGCTGCCAGGACGGATGGGGCAGTGCCGGTGCTGGGACAGTCACAGGAGGGTACGTGTCCTGCTGTCCAGAAGGATGTAGAATATAGGCAAGTATACGAAGTGAATGTCATGTAGCCAAGTATAGGCTATAGGCCTACTTGAGTACGATCAGCTACAATGTTGATATTTTTTATTTATTATTATTTTAGTCCAATTTAGTTTCAATATACTTTTTTTTCCCTCAGAGACAAATAGCCACTGTCTAGGCCTGCCCTATATATATTTGCCTTAGGTAGGCTATAGGCCTACCTGTTTATGCCACTATACCATTATATGATAGCTTTTGGATAGTTTGTTTGCAGATTTAGATTATCACAAAATGAAAACATATACTGACATAGTACCACGTCAGTCCTTTATTTCGGAAATTTGAAATCATGATTTGTAGGCCTTTGAACTTGTGAAATGAGGACATTCTGGCATATTGAGCACTTTTACTTTTGGTATAAGTAAAAGTAGCCTATATTGATGCCAATACTTTTATAGGCTACACTTACTCAAGTATAGGCTATAGTATATTAAAGCTACTTTCAATAGCCTACATTTTGAATAGCCATAGACCAGACTTATCTCTATCTCTTATCTCTATACCTTTTTCATCCACCACTGCATATAGGTACAACGAGGTGGAGATCACTGGGACACCGCAGCAGCAGCAGGCGCGCACGGAGCGCACGAAGGAGCGCAGCGGGGAGAAAAGCGCCACAAGCGGCGAGACGCACCGCCACCTCCATGCAGAAGTACCACCTGCAGGCTCAGGTTACGGAAATGATCAACAGCCGAGCAGAGGCGAGACACAGATTTCTCGTGGAACCATTTTGGTTGACAACAGGAATGAGGAGAAACTAGACTGTCAGTGTCAACAGCAAGAACAAGAAGCGCCTGTCATTGCGGCCGAGGAGGGGGTCGAGAATAGCGCGAGGGAACCAGTCGTCGACGTCGACGACATGGGGAACGTGCTGGGGTGTACAAGTGAGAAGAGCAGCGGCGAGTCGGTTCAGGCGAACCGGGAACCCACGCCTGACATTCCGCAGATTGCCATCACCGAAGCCTCGCCTCTCCCCGCCGCTGCAGATGGATCCATGTTCGACTTGCCCGGACTTTATCACAGTCATGGGACCGGTAATTTTGTCCAGAGTGACGGTACCACCACGTCGAAACAGGTAGACGCTTTTGATTGATCAATCTTTATTTCAGACACAGGAAGATCCATATCACAAACAATAGGCTACAATACAATACTTGATTGATTGAATCAATCAATCTTTATTTCAGACACAGGAATTAAGATCCATATCACAAACAATAGGCTACAAATTACAATACAATACTTGATTGATTGCTTGCTTGATTGGATAAAGGATAGGTGGGACAACTGCACGCATGGGCACCATATGTAAAATTGGCTATTTTGTCCAAAATGTAAAAAATAAATAAATACGTAGGCTATATACTTGAAAAATGGTAGTAGCCTAGTTAAGCACATCATTCTATCAGACTTAATTTGTCCTTCAACGTATTGTTCATATGTCCCAGAATTGATTTTAGATCAGTTTGTAGTAATTATAAATATTAGACCTTCATTGTCAAATGTTTATACATGTTCTAATCATGTATACTGTACTTTACTTAAGACCATCTTTGAAATATATATATTATTTGTTTTACATTTTGGACAAAATAGGCTACAGCTTTTTTTTTAAGTAGGCCTATGTCTGAATTTGGAACGTTCCTACTTCCTAATACAGTGAGCATACTTGTTTGGTGTGATATGGTGTGACAGTATATATAGGCCTACTCGAGTAAATGTCAACTTATTATAAATTGAATATTCCACTATGATCCAACCATTCTCTGATCCAAACTATTTCGACTATTTCGCTGATGCATGACTCTACAAGCAATTGCCAAGAATAGAGGAGAAGTTGACCCCAGGGCGCCCCAGACCCCAGATGTCAAATGCCCCAAACAGATCTGTTTACACATTCAAGGAGTGTGAAGAAAAGTTGTTCCAACAGACGAGAAAGACCAGCCCAGAACGCTACTAGAGAAGTGACCCCTGTCCAAACTGGTCTGTTCTCATTATCTGATGTCATGTCTAATGGCAATAGGACTATCTTCATCAACGTATCGACAGGGCTCTTAGTTTGAACTATACTGTCTTTTCTTTCCTTGCACCTCTTCATCTCGTTCTCTCTCTTTCTCTATCCCATTCTGACCGGGCACCCATTTTGGTGTCAGCATCATGTTATGCTTTAGCTATTTAAAAATAGCAGATCTACAAGCTCATATCGCGCCACCGAGTGGCGCGATACGAGCTTGTAGGTCTGCTATTTTTTGAAAAATCGAAGAACGACTGACATTTTTTTAGAATCTGATCTCAGGTCAGAATGGGTTCATCAGACCAGTGTGTGTCCGGCGGAAACCTCGAATGAATCTGATCTCAGGTCAGAATGGGCTATATGAGCTCACAACAAATTAGTATACCTTATTTAGCACCTAAAGTTCTAATCAGGGACCACAGCAGTAATTACACTTGTACGGCTGTATTGGAACATTCATATCGCCTATATATGGCATATATTTTAGTAAATAAACTTCCTTGATTTGAAATAAATCTCGTCTTTTGTATATTGCTGGATGATCATCTATGACCCTTGCCTCAGAGTTTATGAGACTGATCTGTATTAACTGGTGACATATCTAATTTCATTCATATTCATTTAACCCATTCTGACCGGGCACCCATTTTGGTGTTGGCATCATGTCGTGCTTTACCTATTGAAAAATAGCAGATCTACAAGCTCATATCGCGCCACCGAGTGGCGCGATACGAGCTTGTAGGTCTGCTATTTTTGAAAATTCGAAGAACGACTGACATAGAAACATAGCTTTATCAGAAAACTGTCAGGATGTAGAAGACGTTTATATAATCTGATCTCAGGTCAGAATGGGTTAATGTTAATTAATCACTAATTCACCTATATTAATCACTACACAGGTCTCGTCCTGTCGCCGGAACTCCACGGGGTCACAGCACAGGCTGCGGTCCGGTCGCCCATCGGACGACGACGAGTCCCCCTCCCGTCGTGGCAGCCTGTCGGGCAGCGAGGACAACGCCGCCGCCACGCCCAGAGGCAGCCGCCAGAACTTCATCGAGGTCATGATGAACAACTCGCCGCAGGTGCGCCGTAGCATGGCGCACAGGAACTCCTCTCATCTGTCAAGGTCAGGGGTCATCGCCATGCTGGCTTGTGGTGGTCATGTTTTGTCGAATTTTCCATTTTTTGCCAAATGAGTGGACAATAATATTGCCAGAAGCACAAAGAACCAGCCTTGCATATAACCATAACAGGTCTTTACAATGTTCAAATGGAACCGTACGAGTTAAGGGGGTCCTAATTGCAAATCAAACATTTGAGAACCACTAGTAGGCCTATACTAGTTGGACTAATATGTCATAGTGATGTCACACAAAAGAAAAATCTAAGAATTTGCCACAGACAAGACCAAGTCTTTGCTACTGACACATTATGACCACTGCATGGTCAATGTATCTGTATTATTATTTATTGTGAGTGAGACTTGATACGGTCTCTTTTATACACATATACTGCAACCAAAAGTTGTCCAAAATATACAAAATAGCCAAATATAAATAATAATTTATAATATTGTTTAAAGGTATATTCAGTGATTTCACTAAAAAAAACCTTAGGTTTCGTTTTTGGCTGTGGGACCCAGCCTTTCGTCCAATCAGGATAGAGAGTCAAAAACGAAACCTAAGGTTTTTTGACCCCCAGGGGTTAACTGGGGACAGGGAGGAACTCCTTATATGGCCAGCACACTCTATAGTAGGGAGGATTATCAAACTTAAAAATTATCATTATCAACAAAACAAAAAAATAAGTGATATTTGAATTAAGTGAAATCACTGAATATACCTTTAAATACATTATCTAAACTAACGTTACAGATATGAGATCTCTGTGCATTATCTTCACAATAATATATTATATCGCAATATCAATATTGAGGTATTTAGTTCTGTAGTCCTGCAGCTGTGGAAAACATACTCACATTTGTTACTTAAGTAAAAGTATCAATACTGCAATGTACTGTAGAACTACTCCATTACAAGTAAAGAAAGTACAAAATAGCAGATGCGACGCATTGTGAGCTTGTAGATCGGCTATATTTTGGCTGAAATATAGGGCTGAAGTGGGTAATGTATGCTTAACCCATTCTGACCGGGCACCCATTTTGGTGTTGGCATCATGTTATGCTTTAGCTATTGAAAAATAGCAGATCTACAAGCTCGTATCGCGCCACCGAGTGGCGCGATACGAGCTTGTAGGTCTGCTATTTTTGAAAAATCGAAGACACTTTTAGAATCTGATCTCAGGTCAGAATGGGTTAATAATGAAACTGTCAGGATGTAATAGACATTTTTTAGAATCTGATCTCAGGTCAGAATGGGTTAATAAATAATAAAAATAGTAGAAGCAAAAGTATTGTAAATTGGAGTATACTTACTTACTTTACACCTCTTGCTTACCATGTCTAATCAAGATGCAATAATAAGGACTCGTGGAGGAGCGACGGGGACTCCTCGTCCCTGGCGTCCTCCTCCGTGGCCGGGGACGAGGAGCGGGCGCCCGTGGCCCTGGACCCCCTGGAGCACGCCTGGATGATGTGCGCGTCCGACGGGCAGTGGGCCGGCCTGCAGGACCTGCTGACCGACGAGCCCGCCCTGCTGCTGAGGAGGGACTTCGTGACGGGATTCACGTGCCTCCACTGGGCGGCGAAGCACGGCCGCGCCGAGCTGCTGGCGCTCGTCGTCAACTTCGCCCGGCAGCACGCCGTGCCCGTCGACGTGGACGTGCGCTCGGGCGCCGGCGGGTACACGCCGCTGCACCTGGCCGCCATGCACGGCCACGCCGACGTGCTCAAGCTGCTGGTGGGGGCCTACGGCGCCGACGTGGAGGTCAGGGACTACAGGTCAGGGTTCATCCTTCATCCTAAAGCCCAAATAACACCAAAAAGGGTCGCCATGCAACTCCTTGCAACCAAACAGGTGTAGAGTAGTTGCATGGTGTGGTTTGGGCCATTTAATTGAACCAGTTGAGTCACTTGGGTCGACGTGCAAACAGGACATGTCACACACGGCTGGGACGAACGCTAAAACCGTCTCGAACCTTTGGTGTGGTTTCTGGCTCCCCGTGTGTCAAATAAATTATTTCAACTAATGCCGTGTTCACATGGGCAGGCACAAAGATCACAGCATAATTTGCGTTGCTTTTGTAAAAATCTGTTGCTCACACGGCTGCACTCATTGCAGCTTTGAATCTGGAAGTTGAACCCACCAGCTCAGCTTCAATTTGTAGCTTTGTATAGCTTTTGGAGCAGCTACTGTATATGCATCATTGCGTCTTTGCATCGTCATGTCACTAGCTTCCATTGACAATGAATGGTAGACTGTATCTTTGCGTCTGTCCGTGTGAACGCAGCATAAGCTTTGAATGGTTTAAGGCCAAAATACACTTCTGATCTTGTACAATATCATGAACCATCCAGACCTCTCGGGTCATCTGGGAAAGGTCTGCTCTCTCTGTCCCTAAAACAAAAAAAAAGCTATGGGGAAGCAGCATTTAGTTTTTACTTTTTATGCACCGCATATCTGGAAAAAACTGCAGGTCTGCTTTTAAAACACAACTAAAGAGCTTTCTGTTTGCTGTCGTCTTTGATCAAGTTACGTTTCTTCTCTTTTCTCTTCTGCACTGTAACTGTATCTATTCATTTTTACTTATTTTGTCTTATACATCCTACAGCCATTTTATAGTTGTTTCCGTGCGCCCGATGTGTTCCGTGTAAAGCACATTGAATTGCTGTGTTGTTGAAATGTGTTGTAAAATTTTTTTAAATGGCCTTGCCTTGCCTTGCCTACAGTGGGAAGAAAGCCTGTCAGTATCTCACCGACAACAACGCCACGATAGACCTACGAGACATCGCCGGAGCCGCCTCCGCCACCGGCACCGGGGAACGCGACGCGGCCAACGGAGCGACCGCCGCCGCCGGGGCGCGCCGGAGGCTCTCCAACGTTCTCCACCCGCACCTGAACCCCCTGAGACTCCTGCACCACCACCACAACCACCGCAACGACGACGGCGGCGACCACGACGGCACACCAGAGAACGGGGCGACGGACGGACAGAGGCGCAGCAAACCCGTCCGGAGGAAATCGTCCCTGAGCGACAAGATGAGACCCAAGCTGCAGAGGCTCAGGGACCGCACGTCGAAGATCGTCCACAGCGTGTCGTTCACCGACGCGGAGGACCTCAAGGCGACCCGTAGCCGGGGCTCGTTCAGATCTAGTAGGCCCAAGTCAAACTTTTTAGGGTAAGAGAGCCGTAAAAACGGTAAACGACGTCACGGAGGCTGCTCAACGGAACCTTGTATGCACGCAGCGGTTCTCAACCTGTGGGTCGAGACCAGAGTGGGGTCCCCACATGATTTGTTTTGGGGGGAGAGGGGTTCCCAGATGACTGTGAACTTGTGAAGTGACAATTTAACCCATTCTGACCTGAGATCAGATTCATACGAGGTTTCCGCCGGACACACACTGGTCTGATGAACCCATTCTGACCTGAGATCAGATTCTAGAAATGTCAGTCGCTCTTCGATTTTTTTCAAAAATAGCAGACCTACAAGCTCGTATCGCGCCACTCGGTGGCGCGATATGAGCTTGTAGATCTGCTATTTTTAAATAGCTAAAGCATAACATGATGCTGACACCAAAATGGGTGCCCGGTCAGAATGGGTTAAGGACTTTTAAGTCCTTTTTAATACTACTAAAAATTGCAAAAAAGACCATTACTGCATCAAAAGCAATCTAATAAGTACTATACTATAAAAACCGGTGAGACATTGGCCAAATTGTCAAATAATATAAGAATAATTGTGAAAACAGCCGATCTACAAGCTCACAACGCCTCGCATCGCTTGTAGATCGGTTATAGATTTTCACAATATGTATCTGTGGAACCGAGTCAAACTACATTATATGTAACATCTCAATCTCAAAAAAATGTTATTTTTGGGGAATCGGGGCCTGAAATGATGAGGAACCACTAACATACCGGTATATACAAAGATTACGCAAAGATGCAAAATCACATCTAGCCAATACTTATGTGATGAGATTTGAGGTCAGGTATTATGGCATGCATGGCACAAGTGATGTCTGTTGTCGAAAACATCAACATTGCTCTTCACGATTAAGCTTACTCACGTCAAAACTATCCAGTCCCAAACAATGAATGCCTCTTAGTGTCAGTCACACTGGTGTCTCGTTAGACCATAACCTAAAATGTAGGCATGACGGTGCAAAGCGTAGATGTGATCATGTCCTCTAGATTAGAACAACATTAAGTTGTTAGTGTAGCGCAGTGAAGTACAATTAAGTACAATTGTTTTGTACTTAAGTAAAGGTATCAATACTCTGTTACAAGTAAAAGTCTGGCTATTCAAAATTTACTTGAGTAAAGGTTCAAAACCCTAACCCTAACCCTACACCTAAACCTAACCCTAACCTCAGTAAAACTATACCTAAACCTAACCCTAACCTTAACAGTTTGACTGTTTTTTACGATTAACCCGCATTTTAATCAACCCCCCTTCACTGCCGAGATTGTTGTATTACCTTTAGAGCATACGCTGAATTATTTGGGCTTTTAATCCGCGAAAATCCATCAAAAAAAGCTCCCGTGGTTTGTTATGATCTGTGTGTAGCATCCACCATCTTGGTGCACCCGGAAGACGCACACAAGATTGGTTTCAATGAGGCGTTGCACCCAATGCATTTCCATTGGCCTCAATTTCCCAGAAGCCCTAGCAGCCCACAGCATGTGACGATTTCCGGTTTCGTCATCACAGCGAAGGCATCCAGTCTCATACTCCGCGACGAAGACGGATTTTCTTTTGATTCATTACATTACGGCGGATTAAACACATAAAACAAAAGGCGGGTATGTCCGATACGGCAGCGACATTAACCTGGAGTAATCCATTCCCGGCACGGAAACTGTTTTAACCTCAGTAAAACTATACCTAAACCTAACCCTAACCTTAAAGGACAACTTTAGTTTTTTTCAACCAAGGTTGATGTTTTAGGTTGTTATTAGAGAAACTAAAAGGTGAGTGTTAATTTTCTTTCATTTGCTGCTTTCTTTTGTTTTGGGGATTTTAGCAGTTTTTGACAGGGGGGCGGGGGCATTCGAGCATGGGGCTAAATATGTATTTATTTACAAAATATTATGGCGATTATTTTTATTATTATTTACTATAGTCCTAATAAACCCCAAGAAATTACATCCGACCACAAAATATCACGGGATCTATTGAATGTGACAAACTGACATATTCAGCCTATACACACAGTATAAGCCTTCCCCCTGTAGGCTACCTTCACATTCAGTAGATCCTGTGATCTTCTGTGGCCAGATGTAATTTCCTGGGGTTTATTAGGACTATAGTAAATAATACAAAAATAAATCACCATAAAATGTTGTAAAAAAATACATATTTAGCCCCATGCTCGAATGCCCCCCTGTCAAACATAGCTAAAATCCCTAAAACTAAAGAAAGCAGCAAATGAAAAAAAATGAACACTCATCTTTTACTTTCTCTAATAACAACCTAAAACATCAACCTTGGTTGAAAAAAACTAAAGTTGTCCTTTAACCGCAGTAAAGTATACCTAAACCTAACCTCAGTAAAACTAACGCAGTGTCTGGGGGGCGTTTCCAAGAACCCGAATCCGAGGACGAAACCATGCTAGCGTCACGAACACTGTGGCCAATCATAAACCTGTTTTGTTGGCCGACTTGTATTTCATTATATTTTCTTGCTGACTGTAAGCTTGTAGATTGCCTTTTTTATGTTTCTAAAATATCAGCCTAATGACATTCCCAACATTCCAGAGTCAAAGCAGAAGGAAACTGCCAAAAACCAGTTTTCTAAAAACAAGCCTTGTGTAATGTTGGGATTATAATAGCAACATTCTTTGTGAAGTGAATGTGGTCACTGGTGACTGACGGGGACAGAACATATTGTGTGTTCCTGGTTGGTTGGCACTAAAAACCTCTTCTAGTAATCTGGATCACTGTAGGAAGATTTCTGTGTCACAAGGCCACAGATTACTGGCTGCATGATGCCAAATGCACCGACGGCACTTAGGGCTCCTCCTGCAAACACATTCTTCAGCAGTGTGACATGCTGTTTCTTGTCAATGGAAATTATGGAAAAGACTTGTGCGAACAATGGGTGCCAAGACAGAAGACAGAAAAAAGAAAACATGTTATGGAAGTCTGTATGGGTACTCACTGCTCAGCCATTTCCACACAACCTATACGTCAATGCTTTCCCTGTACAACAGTCACAACATCTAATCACGCAAACTAACTAACTTAATTAACTTACTATGTGTCAAGGACTTTGACACATTGTATTTTTTTGTAAACAGATTAGCGTTGTCGAGATACCTTATCGGCAGTATACTTCCACCATGTTCTGACATTTTATTATTGTCAGTTAGTATATCGTGTTACTGTTTACTCATTGTTTATTTTCTTTTTTTTGACACAGATGCTTTCGCTCCCGGTTTTAATTTACATCTACTGCTGCTATAGCTGCTGGCTGCTTGGCAAAGGACACTGGCAAAAGGACATGTCGATAATCTGCATAACTGAGGAAAGTAAGGTGTTAGAGAACCGATTCCTGAAATGAATATTTGCTTATCTTCTATGCATGCTGCACAGGCTACTTAGAAACAAGATAGTACACAACATATTAAACAACATGTTAAGAGTTTACGAGAATGTACATTAACTTGTAATGAAGTATATGTCTCAGTGGCAGTGCATATCTGTCCATTGAAACTCAATTTACACATGAAGAAATAAAAGTGGTTCAAACTTGTTTTATATTTCTCGTTTACATAATTAATTGCGTGCCTGTTTCAAACTGCCGGCACAATAGTTACGAAGAAATGCTTCTTCACTGTTCTCTCAGGCCCCTTTTCCACCGGTTGGTTCCTAATGGGAACCGGTTCAGTTCTTTTTGGTTCTTAGTCCATGAGCCAGAGCTCCAAAATTGAAACGTTAATTATGAATTGAGTGGGCAAAACCATACCTATATTAGATTGTTATCACCATTAAACTTCCCCAATTGAGTACTTACACGAAGACAATGATTTATTGTATTACAAATTTTACATTTTTAAATATATAAATGAGGCATTATGTAGGAGAATATGCAAAATAATCAAAAATATGAAAAAGCTACTACTGTGGAAGGGTTATCATGTATTAATTTACTTGTATTGATCCTATAAACAATTTAATACAGGGTATAGTTTGCCCACCAATTTTTGGAGCTCTGGCTCATGGACTAAAAAACAAAAAGAACTGAACCGGTTCCCATTGGGAACCAACCGGTGGAAAAGGGGTCTCACTGTCCTGCTAATGACAAAAATGGAAGTAAATTAAAAAAGTTTCTCAAAATGCATGAGACTCAAGAAAAAGAAGTGAGCATGGTCACGGTGTGACATGCCAGAGACCACTAGAGGGCACTATAAACCAGTGATCAACTACTGTACAACTGACATCCTGCTTTTGCCTGTAGCCACTATGTAAATAACCAGAGCTGGATGGTATGCAGTAAAGTGAAGTTGTACTTTGCTGGAGTACAATTTACAATACTGCTACTACTTCAATTCCACTGCATCTCAAATCCAAATATTGTACCTTTCTCCACTACAATTATTTGAAAACATTAGTTAGTAGATTTTGAGCATTATTACAAAACATACACTAACCATCCCTAATCCTATATACATTTTGGCCATTAGAAAATAGCCGATCTACAAGCTCAGCTTTTTTTCTTTTTTTTAACCCATTCTGACCGATTCTGATTTTGGTGTCAGCATCATGTTATGCTTTAGCTATTGAAAAATAGCAGATCTACAAGCTCATATCGCGCCACCGAGTGGCGCGATACGAGCTTGTAGGTCTGCTATTTTTGAAAAATCAAAGAACGACTGACATTTTTAGAATCCGATCTCAGGTCAGAATGGGTTAATCAGACCAGTGTGTGTCCGGTGGAAACCTCGTATGAATCTGATCTCAGGTCAGAATGGGTTAAACTTGAAATAGGACATTCTACAAAATGAGTACTCTACTTTGTTACTTGGTAACATAGGATTTCTGTAAATCCACTAAGCCAAAGGGATATCCCTTTGGACTGGGGGAGATATTAGACTTTTGAGGCCATCAGGCAGAGGCTCTGAGACACTCTGCTACACACGCACCACATACATGAGTCGTGGTCTTGGTGGAAATGTGAGGGAACTATAACTTAAAATAATTTATTTTTGGAAATCTCTATGGGGACAATGAAATGGGGGTCTGGAACGATGGAACCGGAAAATGGCCGCTGAAAATAATGACCTGGTATCTCAAAACAATGAGAAATGGACCCATATTTTAAAGAAAATCACTTCACTTCAGAAAATTCACTCCCTCCACTGAGCTCTCCACACCCCTTTGTTTCACCGACATTGAGATTGTGCAACTGTTGGATGATTTGCTTACCTATTATTCTATCAGTGTTGATCTGACTGAAATCATCATGCAACCGCCAGTGCTGTCACTTGCTGTCTGTATAGGTCGTCTCCCCACTCACTTACAGTACCTATAAGGGTCCATTTGGAAGTTCCCCCTCAAGGATCCCAGATGGTCCCTACTGGGCTTTGAGCTCCACTGTCCTAGACTTGTTTAAAACCCCTTTTGGTGTTATAATTATGTTATGCTTTAGCCATTTAAAAAGAGCAGATCTACAAGGTCATAGCGCGCCACCGAGTGGCGCGCTACGAGCTTGTAGGTCTGCTATTTAAAAAAAATCAAAGAACGACTGACATAGAAACATAGCTTTTTCAGAAAACTGTCAGGATTTGGAAGACATTTTTAGAATCTGATCTCAGGTCAGAATGGGTTAAATTACACACCGGTATCAGAACTCAGAATCCACCCATACGCTAGCTGTGGGTATCTGAATCGGTATTGGGTACATACATCTCTATAGTGGAGAGGTTAGATAATTACTCACTCCTACCACCGGTTTCAAGACATTTTTGCTGTATGAAAAAAACACAGATTCTCAAAAGTTGAATACACAAAATGCCTGTAGGGACGCTCAAACGTACAGTGTGTAAATTAGTTTTTTATTCATCATTCACATGTCGTACATCTTTGTCTTATAAGATCAGCATGCTCAGCTTTAAACACAGACTCAGTGCGAATAAAGACATCACAGAGCAAAGGCAACGTTCACAGCGGTGTCTGTAAAACCATGTCCACGTCCAACGTAGGACATTATTATTGAGAGCAGCAGAACAATACCACTCAATGGAACAGAGCCTGAATTACTATAAGTGGTTAGACCTGTGAAGGAAAGTATGGAAGAGGAGTAGAGGGACCACTATCTTTACAATATGGCTGCTGTGTGTTAAGGCTGTACCCTAGCCCTGTTTTTAGGACTCGAACCTTCGGCAGGAATTTTCGAGCAAACCTTTCGAACCATTCGTTTCTAATTAATTTGAAAAATAACCTTCGAGCTCCAAACCTCGGCAACGGGGTGGGGGGGATTATTAATAACATCTAAACATGTAACATGTAAACACAACATGAACATACTCTTACTATGGGGGGAAACGAATGGTTCAAGCCCATTAATTAAGATTCTAGTGCCAACCCTAACGAGCGAAGGTTCAAACCCCGAATGTTCGGGGACAGCCTTACTGTGTGTGCATAGAGCCCGTTACAGGGTGGACAGAAGGCACTTAGATGAATCAAAGAATGTGCAAAAAGACGGTTTATACCGTAAAAAAATACAAATGATCCAAAAGTATAATTAAGCAATCATTGAGCTGCAGCGTACAAGTCAAGATTATCCACAATACATGGCTTTTGCTCTACGATAATAATACAGATTGAAATGGCATGAGTGACTGAACGTCTAAATGATATCTCTGCATGTCAACAAATGAAATAAGGAGGATATAATTGCTTTTAAGATCACAGTGAATGACAGATGGCGCACACATCCTTTTGGCATTTCTTTTTTTTTCTCCAACCAACAGACTGTTTTACCCAGCAGGCCACATGAAACTGCAATGTATATGAATACACTATTTTTGTGTATCGAGTAAAGAATATACATCATGGAAGACTGGAAGAATGAATGGAAGACTACGAGACGCCAGATACCACAGAAAACTGACCATCTGTTTTGGCTCTGCAGTCTCTGTGCAGTGGAGACAGTAGTTGTTGCTGTGAAGACATACACAGTGACAGAATAGAGCAGTGGTTTCCAAACTTCTCAGGTCTAGACCCAAAAGAGAGATTTAGACGTTAGCCTGGGACCCAAACTAGTGAAAATAGCAGATCTACAAGTGCACAACGCTTCACGCCGCATTGCGAGATTGTAGGTTATCGGCTATTTTCGCTACTTATTTTTCATTTTCTATTCATGGATTCTTTTATATTTATTTTAATTATTTTAATTATTTTTTTGTTTGTCTTAAAATGAATTAAATTCCTCTATTTATATTAAAAATAAAATCTTTTAACCCAGTCTGACCGGGCACACATTTTGGTGTCGGCATCATGTTATGCTTTAGCTATTTAAAAATAGCAGATCTACAAGCTCATATCGCGCCACCGAGTGGCGCGATACGAGCTTGTAGATCTGCTATTTTTGAAAAATCGAAGAACGACTGACATTTTTTTGAATCTGATCTCTGGTCAGAATGGGTCAATCAGACCAATGTGTGTCCAGTGGAAACCTCGTATGAATCTGATCTCAGGTCAGAATGGGTCAATCAGACCAATGTGTGTCCAGTGGAAACCTTGTATGAATCTGATCTCAGGTCAGAATGGGTTAAAACATAAAAATATATATATATTTTTAATGTAGGAAAAGAACATGAAAAGCTCAACAAAAGGACAATTTCACGAGTGAATTTTTATCACGATAAACGATAATAACGTAACCCATCCCTACTCGGGACCCCTCGGTGACCCCCGCCCCGGTTACCTCAGGCCTCCTCCGGCAGTCCGACAAGCGCGCAGCTCCGCCTCCACAGCTCGGCCTGCAGGTCGGCGTCGTAGGATATGTCGGCCGACTGTGTCCTCTGGCCGTTGTACAGGTAGCAGCCGCCCACGCCCTCCAGCTCCAGCGACACAGCCGCGTAGATGGCTGTGGAGGCGCCCTCTGCTGGCGTCTGTGGGTCATGCACAGCACACAAGAGGATTAACCCATTCTGACCTGAGATCAGATTCATACGAGGTTTCCGCCGGACACACACTGGTCTGATGAACCCATTCTGACCTGAGATCAGATTCTAAAAATGTCAGTCGCTCTTCGATTTTTCAAAAATAGCAGACCTACAAGCTCGTATCGCGCCACTCGGTGGCGCGATATGAGCTTGTAGATCTGCTATTTTTAAATAGCTAAAGCATAACATGATGCGGACACCAAAATGGGTGCCCGTTCAGAATGGGTTAATGCTGACAGCAAATTCAGATTTTACTATTTGAAGATCTGGGTCCGGATCCACAAATCCAGTCTGAATAAAAAATGGCAAAATCCAACAGGAATTTAACATTTCTATGTTTCTAATTTGTGAGTTTTGGTGATGCTTTATATTGTCTGAATCAACTTTGTGTTTGTTTACGTACTAAAAGAGTGACTTTTGAGAGCCTTTTCAGTGTACAATGTAAGTCAATGAGGAGCATATTTTGAATTATCAAATTATAATCAATGGAGCAATTATTTTTGATTTCTTGTCCGCATTTGGAGTTACATCAAGGTAAGGTAACTACACAACCAAAACCTCTGCCAAAGTGGCCTTTAAGTACTGTACTTTTGACGTATTCGTTTGTCCAATTTCCAATACTTTTACTTCTACTACACCGTCTACACCTCAAGAGGCAAATATTGTACTTTTACTCCACTCTGAAGAGCAGCTTGGCCACGGGGCGTCTTTGCGTCCAGCGCCATGGCTGCAGAGGTTATCGTACAGGTACGTACCCTGAAGAGCAGCTTGGCCACGGGCGTCTTTGCGTCCAGCGCCGGGCTGCAGAGGTTATCGTACAGGTACTACATACCCTGAAGAGCAGCTTGGCCACGGGGCGTCTTTGCGTCCAGCGCCATGGCTGCAGAGGTTATCGTACAGGTACGTACCCTGAAGAGCAGCTTGGCCACGGGCGTCTTTGCGTCCAGCGCCATGGCTGCAGAGGTTATCGTACAGGTACGTACCCTGAAGAGCAGCTTGGCCACGGGCGTCTTGGCCACGTGCGCCGGGCTGCAGAGGTTATCGTAGAGCGCCGTGTCCACCATGCCGGGGTCCACGGCGTTGGCGGTCACCGGCCAGCCCCCGGCGGTCAGCCTCTCCTGCAGGCGGTAGGTGAACAGCACCAGAGACAGCTTGCTCTGGGAGTAGGCGCCGTGCGCGCTGTAGCACCGCCTTACAGAGGGCACAGGGAGAATCGGTATTTTTTAACCACTTCTTGAACTACTTGTTCCTCCCGACCCAGGTATAGGATGCATAAATTACATCAGACTTCTGTGCTCTATGACCGATGTCATCGGTGAAGAGGATCACCCCATCATCGGTCCGTCTGACCTTGAACTAGTGCTACTCAACCCATTCTGACCTGAGATCAGATTCATACGAGGTTTCCGCCGGACACACACTGGTCTGATGAACCCATTCTGACCTGAGATCAGATTCTAAAAAAGTCAGTCGCTCTTCGATTTTTCAAAAATAGCAGACCTACAAGCTCGTATCGCGCCACTCGGTGGCGCGATATGAGCTTGTAGATCTGCTATTTTTAAATAGCTAAAGCATAACGTGATGCTGACACCAAAATGGGTGCCCGGTCAGAATGGGTTAATGTATCTGCGGCACGCCATGCTCCCTACCAATACGATTGAATTGAATACGATTAGTTATTTTCATCGTTTTGAACAAGATTGTAGGTATAGGCTATAGTATTGTTCGTTCCAAGAGAAAGTGATATGGCCTGATGTCAGCTGAGTATTAATATTAAACTTATTTATTCACCTGTGATAATCTGTTCATTAAATGTTCTCTTCACATTTTGTTTTTGTTCATTGGGGTTTGGCCTTAAAGATGGAAATGTGGCTTTTTACGGTGTGCTTCCTTAATTTTTAGACTAGTCGTGTAGTCAAAATAATACTGTCATTTTTAGCTTGCGGGCCCTTGGACTTTTGGCGGCCCTTGGAGAGGCCCCTGAACCAGTAGAACACTCTAATCTATCACGCTCCAGCCCAGCCTCTCACAGCCTGGCTGCATGGCTCTGACCTGCCGGATATACACACACATTCATCTCATCTCCTGGCCTGCTTGAGCTGCAGGCTATCGGGGCTACACCGCTGTAATATGCCCTTGAGCGAGGAGCTGTCCTCTGGCACGTATCCACCACTATCATCATGACACGCTGTGGGTGAACGCATCACACAAGCACACTGGCGTTCTCTTCTCAAACGTTTCTATGTCAAGGACAGGGTTGGGATACTTTCGGATTTGAACGATTCCTGTTCCTTAACGATTCCCTCTTACGGGTCCATTTCGTTCCATTTGTACACGCTCAGGGTTACAGTGGTCAATGAAGATAAAATATATATAGCGTCTGTCGGATGGTAACCTCATTGTGTCCAAAACTGTTACTTTTCTGGATTCAAATAAAGTAGCAGCAAAAATAGCAGATCGGAATTTCGAACTTGTAGATCTGCTATTTTGGGCATTTTTTGGGCCATTTTTGTGTGGCACTGTGGAATGATCAAGTAGAGCGTTCATTTACGAAAAGACACACAATGTATAACATGTAGACAGGAGTGTAATCGATTATGCTACAGTATGAGGCTAACAAATTGTGAATTGCCTGGCGGGCGCCTCACTAGCCTGCCCCTAGCCTGTGTGATTTCTGGTCTAGAGGGGCGGTTGCCGGCAAAAACGGGCGGTTGCCGGCAAAAACAGCCGGTGGAATCTACTGGTTCACCGATATATTGGAGCGACGCCCCTCTGCACCGTTATTGGTTTAGCGAAATACAAGTTGGCTGGCACTTCCTATGCCAGATTCTTCAATGTGTTTCCCAAGGCTTTTCTTTTTGAGCCGAATGCGAACGCAAAATGAAAGCCCGGTTTCCCCGAGGCTATACTCTCTCACCGCTGGCTCTGCAGGTCGTCCATGTCGAGCGTGGCTCCGTGGTGCGTGGCCGAGGACATGGTGACCACGCGGGCACAGCAGCCCTGCCGTCCGCTCTGCTTCAGCACGTCCAGCAGAAGGCTGCTCAGCAGGAAGTGACCCAGGTAGTTGAGACCGAACTGCAGCTCCAGACCGTCCTCCGTCTGCCGCTCGGGGACCAGCATGACGCCGGCTACACACGCATGCACAGGCGCACAGACACACACACACAAAACAATAAGAGGAACTGCCGTTAATAGTCATGTCACTGACTATTATATAAATGCGTTAATGAGAAGCTACATCTCAGGTCGTCTGGGACGCCTCAGACGACCTGAAAGCTTAGTTTTCATTTCGTTTTGATTTTGTTTTCCTCAGTGAAAGAAGGTAGTCGACGAACATTTCTTTTGACATAGTTTTAGTCAACGAAATCAACACTAGAACACAAGACATAATACAGAAGGGCCATACCGTTGTTAACCAGGACGTGGAGAGGCAGGCCTCTGTCTTTGAACTTCTGAACAAACTGTCGGATGGATTTCAGGGAGGCCAAGTCCAGGAACATAAACTCAGCTGTGTGAGAAAAAAATAGGCTTAGTAAAACATAAAAAAAAAAAAAGATATCACATCTTTTACATCTAGTTTATAATGCAAATATTGTTATTGAACACCAAAAAGCCTTAAAAAGTAATCCGTTTCTATTTGATATTGGTAACTTTCTTTCAAAAGTAAATAGCAAAAACATGACATGAAACAGGCAATGGTTTTTCCAGGCTGCAACTTTCATAGGTAGTATAAAAATATGCTTTATGGCAGCGAAACCATAATCATTCACGCTCCAGTACAGGCTTTAACCTTTCACCCCCGGGGTCAGTTTTCACAATGTATGAATGAATGGACCATTGTGAAGCTCTTTGAGCACTTGGAAAAGCAAAAATGCAATCCATTATTAATTAATTCACACGCTTCCCACATTCAAACACTAATTATGAGAGGCCAGTGTGAGAAGCAGATTTAGAGCACAGCACATGCAGAGAGCTTCAACGGAATTACGTTTACGGTGAGTTGGGGGAGAAAGGTACAAAGCGTTGAGATGATTATTACCAGTGGCGGAAAAGGTTCTCAAATCCTTTACTTACAGTAAGTAAAAGTATCAATACTGCAATACCGTTACAAGTAAAAGAAAATCAGTACCAAAAGTTAAAGTACTCATTTAAAGGTTTCAAAAGTATATTATTTTGAAAATAGCTGATCTTTAAGCTCACAATGCGGCTATTTTCAAATGGCAGAAATGTACTGAATGTGAATGTGTAATGGACTGAAGTGGTTAATGTGTGTTTTGTAATAATAATCAAACTCTACATAAGTAACTAAAGTTTTATTGGAAAGTGGAAATACTCAAGTAAAGTAAAAAAAAACAATACCTCAAAATTGTACTCGAGTACAGTACCTAAGTAAATGTACTTAGTGACTTAGTGAAAACAGAGAGATGGTTATTACCTTTCCCCTGCTCGCTGCCTTCATCGCGGATCTTGCGGGCGGCGGCCAGTCCCTCCTCTTCCTCGTTCCCAGCTAAAGATGAAGACGACCAGAGAGAAAGGCAGACACAGTCCCCGCCGCCAATCAAACCCCTCGACCAATCACAACGCTAACGCTCATTGCATTCATGTTTTCGAAGGCATGAAACGCCAATCGAGTACGTGATTAATCGGCTTAATTTAAAGCAGCACTCTGTAACTTTTTTAACAACTACGTGGCATTTTATGTCCCACAAATTTATAAAGTTACATGCTTAACCCATTCTGAACGGGCACCCATTTTGGTGTTAGCATTACGTTATGCTTTAGCTATTTAAAAATAGCAGATCTACAAGCTCATATCGCGCCACCGAGTGGCGCGATACGAGCTTGTAGGTCTGCTATTTTTGAAAAATCGAAGAGCGACTGACATTTTTTGAATCTGATCTCAGGTCAGAATGGGTTCATCAGAGCAGTGTGTGTCCGGCGGAAACCTGGTATGAATCTGATCTCAGGTCAGAATGGGTTAAGCAATAAAAATCATCTGTCCCTGCTAGGGGCTTGACTGTATTGGTATGTATAGACTCAGGGAGTCCAATATTAAAAGTGTTTGTTCAGTAACAGTGGTCTCACCCGTCTCTCCAAGCTCTTTGGGGGAAATAAAACACATTTCAGGACCATTTCCATCTGAACAAACACTATATAGCAATGATGATTACTGTCGTCGAGCTTTAACTGTTTAAACCACCTGAATCCTATAGCGGCAAACAGTGGTGAAAATAGTCAATCTACATGTTCACAAGAATCACAACACAAGCTTGTAAGACAGATCATAAATGATGTCATGTTAAGGTCTAAATTACATTTAGTAATTACATCACGTAAAGATTAATTAACAGAATAATCCATTATATAAACAATCACAAGGCTGCTCTATTTTTAAGTAATACTGAGTTGATTAATTATATATATATATATATTTTTTATATATTCAAATAATTCAGGCAGCTAATTCAATGTTACTGATGTCTATCAAATTAACTGAAAGGCCAGGAGTTACATTTGGAAATGTTGCGTTTGTTTTGTGATTCAATTATTTTCTGTTCCACTTGAAACTCCAAACATTTGGGATTATAGGGACAAATTAATGTCTATTGGCCGAATCCAGTGCATTCACACACAAGGAATTTGACTGGATGCATGGCTCTCAGACACTGCACACAAACTATTCCACTACAGCAGACAATAGAGAAGGTATACAATATGAGAGCAAGGAATATAACAGTAAAACTGATACATGTACTAATATAAATAGGACTATAAGCCATGTGTGAGCAAAAGGAGGGGGGGGGGGGAGAACATATTTTGAATTTATAAATATTGAACACGCTTTCAAACATTAATCTAGACTTTAGTGGAGCAGAAATGAATTGATGGGTGTTATAAACAGCCTACCTAGTACAACATGCATGCCAAGGCCTGCCAGGTGTCTTGCTGTCTCGTAGCCCATGCCACGAGCACCCCCTGTCACTATGGCAACCCTTCCATTTTGCTTGGGCAAAGCTGTGTGAGAAGAGAGAGGGGAGATCTACAAAGTTGACCTTTCCAAACGGTAGTCCCAGTGGTATGGATGGGACCATATGGAAATTATACAATCACGATTATTATGGCAAAAATAACGATATTATCACGATAATCAAAACATTCAAAATGTCACTTTTGTAAAGCACTTGAAATCCTTAGCAGCCCCTTTCTGGGGGGGATATTTGCCAAAAATACAAGCTCAAAAACATACAGCTCTGTGTGCCTGTAGATCTGCTCGAGTGTAGGAATAGAACCAAACGCACCCTTACGGGTCCGTTTGGTTCCATTTCTACACTCTCAAAGATTTATGGGGATCCTTGAAATTGCAGTTTGAGGACCACCACCTGTGAATAAATAACTTTGTTCCACGATACGAGCTTGTACATCTGCTATTTTCGTGTACTACTGACTTAGAAGGCAATGCATTTGTAGATTCGGCCTTAATGGGTTAAACAGAAAATGTCACGTACTATTATGGTATAACGCCATGTACTGTATAGGGATTAAAGACCTTTGTTTTCTCGAATATATAATGTCCTTAGACACCAGGAGCACTTTCTAATGTAGTCCTTTATTCGTCACTAATATGTTGGAGCGCAACAGCCACATAAATTATCCATTTATTTGGTGGACTTTTCATTTCATTACACCTGTAAGTATGGGGAACCAACTGTATGAACAGTTTGATGCAAGAGATATTGACCAAAGCATTTTCTGACGGTTTATTCGTCAGGCTCCTGGTGAGTGAGGATATGGGACGATTCATACTCCTATTGTAGAGCCGAATAAAAGTCAGTTCGGCTATGTAGAGCCTACAATGTGACGTCATTTGAGGTTCGGGGGGGTGGGTACCGTCCTAAGTCGGCTCTTCGGTGCTACTGAAAATTTCTGACGAGCCCAAATCATTTAGGCACTACAGCGCCGAAACAGCGGTAAAATAGGAGTATGAATCAGCCCCATTACCTGACCATATTCGGCTGCATGAAGCATTGACATAAAACAGTGGACGTGGTGCTCAACCTTTGGGCGTCGACTCGGGGGGACCCCCTACATGATTTTGGGGGGTTCCCCAGATGACAGTGAGGTGACAATGTAAGGATTTCTGTATCAAAAGAAATCAATAAACTATAACTATGAAAACTGGTCAAACAATGGAAAGAAATAGCAGATTGGCTATTTTCACAATATTTATCTGTGGAACAGTCAAACTAAATGTACAACCCTGACAAGGGAGGGGGGTCCCCATTTGAAATATGATTATTTTGGGGGGTGACCAGTTCAAATATTATTTTTGGGGGGTCCCCAGTTCAAATATCATTATTTTGGGGGGTCCCCAGTTCAAATAAATTATTTTAGGGGGTCCCCAGTTCAAATATAATTATTTTGGGGGGTCCCCAGTTCAAATATAATTATTTTGGGGGGTGGGTTCGCGGCCTGAAAAGGTTGAGAACCACTGAAATAAGACAATGGAAGCAATGGAAGCGTCAATCCAGTGCCAATAGCTGTTCTTATGTCTCGGACACTAAACAACAATTAATAATAATATCTTTATATGATTGTGGATGCATAGCATTTTACAATGGTTACTAACAAATATTCCACATGACAGAAATGTAAAATATGTCTAAATCAAATAAAAAAGATTATGTGCACATTAAACAAAACGCAAACAAAGGGGGCAGGCACGATGAAGCATACATAAACCGTTCCAAGAAGGCCTACACAGTAGAACCATAAAGAAAGAGCAAACAAATTACACCGGCACATTTATTTAGCATTATTTCAGTCCTGAGATTATGATATGCATCTCTTCGATCTGATAATGAAACATGTTTTTAAATCATATTATGTTTTTGAAGGATAGGACATGCCTGTTTTAATGTGCCTCACGCCCATGGAAACCACTTCTTAACGTCACCCATTCTGACCTGAGATCAGATTCATACGAGGTTTCCGCCGGACACACACTGGTCTGATGAACCCATTCTGACCTGAGATCAGATTCTAAAAATGTCAGTCGCTCTTCGATTTTTCAAAAATAGCAGACCTACAAGCTCGTATCGCGCCACTCGGTGGCGCGATATGAGCTTGTAGATCTGCTATTTTTAAATAGCTAAAGCATAACATGATGCTAACACCAAAATGGGTGCCCGGTCAGAATGGGTTAACTCTTGTTATTAATGCCAACTATAGGCTTACCTTGCTACTCTTCTTTCAGGTTAAGGTCAATCAGGCGATTGTGCATACTGTAGAATAGTGTTATACGTCTGTAATATACTTTTATATTTATTGACGGTGTCTCTTGTTCTGCACCAGGCAGGATGATTGTATAGGGTGTATACATCTGTATACTTAATAGAAATAAGAAGAAGAAGAATAATTCATATTTGTTTGTCGGTGTCTTTATTGTGATGTTATTTGCTGTAGCTGTAACTTTATACTGCCGTGTTTATATATATAATATATATATATATGTGTGTGTCCATCAATCTGCAGTTAAATTATGTCATACATGGAACATTTTGTGGAGATGTGCAGTTTTTAAAACATGGGTCTTTATAAAGCCCGTCCCCCATGGAAAGAAACATCACAAATTGCACAACGTGCCGTCATAGTGACATTGTCCTGCATCCCTGCATGTGTCCCTATTCAACTCAGGTACTCCAATAGCCTCTTCCGTTTTTTCTTTAGTTTTTAAGTTGCATTACGTGCAATTTGTGATTTTGATGCCTAAAAGACAAAAAAGAAATGTGCAATGCAAAAAAAGAAATTGTTAATCGCAAATGTTTGTGTGACAATAAAACCGTCAACTTAAATTTGGAACGGTGACAGCGCTACTCCAGTGGCTGACCCAGAATATAGTTGCAGTCCCACACGCTGTCCTCCAAGTCGTCGTCGGTGGGCTCCGGCTCGTAATAGCTGCGCGAGTTCTCGTACAGGAAGACCTGCTGGTCCACGAGGGCCGGGGCGATGCGGTTCCTCTTCCCGCACAGCACTGCGCCCGAGTAGCTGAACAGCCTGTGGCACGGGATGCTGGTGGCGGGCACGCACCAGTACTTCTGCAGCACCTTGGGCAGCGTGGGGAACAAGGCGGCGTGGTTGGACCACCAGAGGAGAGGGTCCTCGTTGAGGCCCAGGATCCGCTGGGACTTGTAGTTGCTCAGCTCCTCCACCACCTGCGCGTGCAGCTCCGCCTGGCTCTGGTCCGAGTCCGACTGGCAGAAGATGGCGGCCAGCGGGTTGTCCGGTGCCGCCATGCTGCCGCCCGCGGCTTCCGCGCTGCCGGGCGCGTGCTTCTTGCTGGGCGGCTCGTCGCCGGACGACAGGGAGAACTCGTCGGGGCAGGGCTGCTCCGAGCCCTGCTTCTCCAGGATGGCCTTGGCCTCCTCGATGACGTTGCCCTCGACGCGCGAGCGCTCCTGCGGCGACAGGAAGGGCAGCCGCTTGTAGCGGGGGTCCAGGAACGTGGCGATGTTGAGGAAGGTGCTGATCTCCTGCGTCTGCGAGTAGGTGCCGGACAGCGCCTTGGAGATGACCTCCTTGGTCATGCCGACCTCCTTGAGGTCCCCCTCCTTGGCCTTGAGCGTGGTGTTGAGCAGCATGTGGAGCACGGGCCTCACCATGCTGATGGTGGGATACTTGCAGGACGTCATCATGTCCGCCACCACCCTGAACGGCTGGAGGACCTCGATCAGGCCCTCCGCCATGGCCCAGTCGCCGGCGCCGAAGCTGAAGTGGTGGTTCTCGGTGCACTCCACCAGCGTCGCCATCACGGCGAGCTGCTGCTCCTTGAGCCGCCGGAGCATGGCCAGCGTCGACAGCCAGCAGCGACTGCGGTCCTTGGTGAGCGCGCACTGCGCCAGGCCGTGCTGCCGCTGCTTCTCCTTCAGCAGGTACATCGCCACGGCCGTCTCGCGGAAGTGGTCGACGAGCTTGCGGCAGCGGCCCAGGAAGCCGTCGATGCGCGGCAGGTCGAAGGCCTCGTCCATGCCGCGGTTGACGGCGTGCCCGAGGCAGGGCATCTGCACCGAGAGCTCCAGCAGAGAGCACGCCTTGGCCACGTCCAGGGAGCCGTCGGTGGTGGCGCCGCTGACCTTGTGCGTTATGCCCCACTCGACGAAGGCCTCGTACATGGCCCTCGTGATGTTCTCGGCCGCGTTGTCCTCGCGCACCTCGAACGTCTTGAGGCACTTGCTGGTCACGGAGAAGCCAGTGGCGGCGTTGTGGTTGACGGCGTGCAGCGCCAGGGAGATGTACGTCCGGTTCTGGGTCTGGCTCTGCCAGAGGTCCGTGGTGACGCCGCAGTTCACCACGCCGGCCACCTCGGTCAGGACGGCGTCGCGGGCGTGAAAGTACATCTGCGGAAGCATCTTGACCGCCAGGTCGCTCTTGCTCGGAGGAGAGTACCTCGGGTCGGCCGTCCTCAGCAGGGTCCTGAACGTGCGCTCCTCGACGACGGACACCGGATACATGCCCTCGCAGACGAAGTTGATGACGGCGAGCGTCAGGTCGTTGTGCCGCCGGTTCTCGTAGCCCAGGCTCTGCCGCAGGTTGGTGTCGGGCAGCGGCTTCAGAGACAGGCCCGAGGACTCTGGCTTGATCCTGGGGAACGACGTGCCGAAGACCTCGCGCATGTGATCCGTGTTGCTCTTCACGAACTCGCTGAACTCCAAGGGGTGGTTCTTCTCCAGGTGGTAGGACAGATTGGAGGTGTTGCCCGAGTACGCGATCTGGCTCATGCAAATGCGACAGTAAATCCTCTTCCAGTGCAGTATGCAGCCGTCGGCGTCCGTGTCGAAGCCAAAGTATTTCCACACTTTGCTCTTTGCCCTCGGGTGTGCGACGAGATTGAGGCCGGAGGACGCGGCGGCGGCTCCGGCGCTTCGGCCTTCCATGGCTTCCTTTGGAAGGCAGTCCATTTAGCTGCCTCGGTTATTGAGTAGCACCTAACGAGAATGGTGAAATATAAACATTTGAGCTGAAACGGTAGATTTATTTACCGTTTTGGTCATTTCATTTATATCCTCCTGAAGTAGTTCAAATAAAAGAAATCTAACCAATTCACACTTTCCCCTTTTCAAGCACTGATTGGCACTGTTGGCAAAGGTCAAGGATGAGTTCATTTTACTGTACTAATCTACACTAAAGGCCTCGAGAAGTTGAGAGGCTGCATTATTCAAGGCCTTGTAGACAGTATATGGTCCTAAATAATGCAGCACTCATATTTTTAACGTTTGACCAAAAAAAAAAGAATCACAACTTTATCACTTAAAAACAATTCCAACATTTTTCAAAAGTATCTCATTAATAAAACCAGAAAATCGAATAATTACCAGCTCAAAAAAAAGAGGACAAAACTATTCGTGAAAATAGAAGATCTACAAGCTCACAATGCGGTGCAAAGCACCAAGTTCTCTCTCTTTTGGGTCACGAGCTAAAAGGGTTTTGGGAACCACTGCCTGTTGGAGGATAATCAACAGAGGCTTAAGCTGACGCCAGTACTACCAGTTCACTAGCATGCATTCTTTGACAGATTACCATGTTTCAGACTAAAAGCCCTTAGCACGGTCAGAAGGTATTAATCACTGCATTGTTTCAGAGCTCAGCACGGTGTCGGTTATACATAGCTCTCTAGCACTATTCTTTTATCAAGTGGAAACCAATGGCATCCTGGGTGCTGGAAATACTTGCACCTGACAACTGAGGAAGCTGCCTCGCAGCCTGTAAACTACACCGACTCTGAAAGATAAGCCTACAATAATTATCGTAGGGGCCTGAAGTGGAAAGATTGAGATACCATTGCTTTTAAGAGGGAATAAAATTGCACTATTGCATGTGCTTGACTTTTAAAGACACAGACAGCCCAGTATGATTTATTGTTTTATACACAGACACAACACATTGCACACACTGATCTGTTAAACAATGAAGGTCTTTGTAGTTATTTGAATTGTGTGCATGGACATTTCCACAAGCGACTTGCTTGTGACAAGTCTATCAGCTAACTGTCGGTGTCCTTTGGCCTGGAAAACATACAAACAAAAACAAAACAAACCCCTGGCATAGATCACATCATTAAGATGTTATATTGATGCAATGATACAGAACTGCAATGATTATTGATTCTTAAAACATTTGGTTGTATTTTAAGTTGTATTTTTTGTATTACTTTTTTATTTATTGATTTTAATTTGTACTGTTCTCTCATACTGTCTGTCATGTAAAATGTTTTGATATTATGTAATTATGTAATGCTATTTCTGTCTGTGGACCCCGGGAAGAGCTGCTGCTAAGGCCAGAAGTGACCCCTTGCTTTAGCAGCTGACAGAGATGAAGTACTGATAAGTTCTTAGGGATCAAAATAGAGTATAATATTAGATAAACAAACAAACAATAACAATGAATGCATGCATGCCGTTACCTGGCAGTGTGAAGGATCTGTTGAAGAGTTGATACAGCAGAACTCTGACTCCACACAGATACAGTCTGATGAGAGGCAGAATAACATCCAACAGCCACATTATTCTGTCTGCTACACTCTGCTGCTTCCGCCGCGGAGCGTCCGTCTCTGTGGAGCCTCCGTGTGGAAAAGCGCAGTCCTGTTGTCGTCGGTTCCGCGGAAGGAGAAAACAGCGCCGGTCACGTGGTTCACGTAACTCGAAATAGTGACAAAATGCCGAATGAATGAATGAATGAATGGACCTTGATATGAAACGCTAGATGGCGCTGGTTGCCTGTTGGCTGCTCGGACGGTCAGTCTGTTATGAATTTTGGTCATAATTTAAGAGGTCTCAGCCAGGTTATAGTCTGTTAACTATTAGGCTACATTCATCCTTACTTTGCATTTCATTAAACATATAGGAGTTAAAATAGCAACACGTACACTAGCCTAATTAAAATCAGACCCATCTTTAGCTGCGACGTTAAAGTAACGAACAACAACACCGCATATAGCCTAATTATTATAATCCAATAACATTTGTCGTGAAATGGACCAAATATATTGCAGTGCGCTTTCGTTTGAAATATACCCATTCTAGCCTACTGTGAAATAACATTTTTAAATCAATCAAATCAATCAAAAGCCACTTTAAAGTTTTTGTCTGTATTCGCATATGCTTAAAATGCCAATATTTTATTTTTTACTTGTACCCTGTATCTTTGAAATAAATGCAAAAAAAGTTTGTCTAAAAAAACGTTTTTATGTTGTATTTATGTAGGCTACAACGTTATGTAGGCCTATACAACTTTGTCTTGGCCATAGGCTACACCAACAAAAGACAAAACATAGGCCTAACAAAGTGTGCTCATCAGCTGTAAATTAGTTTTTACTTTTTAAAACGTTACAACTTTGTTTGTGTCTGTCTATCTATGCCACTGTAACTACACGCCTCTGACTCTGCCACACCCAACAGGACGCGCCCCTGTGCCGTACAGTGTGCGTCGGGAGAGAGGAAAAAGTTGACTTGAAATTGGACACCAAAACCTATGTTTGCCTTTCTTCTAAGCTTAGACAGGACAGCGCAGCATTAGGGCCGTTAACACACGCTGCCTGAAAGTTGAAACGCATGTATTTTTTCATTACAGAGCGCTTTTTAATAGGAGATCATTGATATAGGCCTACAGCCCAGAACATCTTGCGTAACAACTGGGAACATTCTACAATACAGTCGCCATGAAGTTGTGTTTAAGGATCGCCCTTCTTGTGGCATGCCTAGCTGGCTGGACAGTCACGCAAGGTGAGTTTTTATTTTTTATTTCCACATATTCTATAGGCCTATTATTGGTCTCTCAGTCCCAGCCAACTGCGAACAATAGCATAAGCTATATTGGAACAAGTTATGAGGTTATATAATAGTCACTCGGTTAAAACCAGGCTATCGTTTCTCCCTGCCCTTTGAGGGGGATGATGTTTAACGGTGCCATATAATGTCCAAAGATAATACTATGCACTGTAACTGTGAGATTGTATCAAATTGATTGAACAATTACGCCTACAATCTCTCAGAGTTACAGCTGGGTTAATAACGGGGCTTTTACTGTTCACACACGTCAGACACACACTGTGCAAAAGGTTGCCTAGATAAAACAGCATTTATTTTACATAATTCACTAAAGCAAATGTAAACTGGGATTTATTTATATCTCCTGATTTTCTTTTGTGGCAATACATTGTAGAGACTTGGATTTATGTAATGGACTCATCCTGTTGGATACAGGGAGAGGTGGGCAATCTGGGGCCTATGATCTGGGCACCTCAATGTAAAAATGGCCATTTTGTCCACAATGTTAAAAGAAGATATTAGAAAAATGGCAATGTAGTAAGTAATGTAGTGTAGCCTACACAGTGCATTATCAGATGTAAATTGTATCCTTCAACCTTTTTTTTTATGGCCCAACAGCATAGCCTACACAGGGTTTGTAGCAATTTTTACTCCACTAAAACATTTTCCAAATATTTTATTTGTTTAACATTTTGGAGGGGTAAACAGTTTAACACCACCTATCTGAATCTGAACACCTGTTGAATAGGCCTATGTCTGCTTTCCCTTAATGCAAATTAGCCAGCGCTCCAACTTTGCTTTGGCTGCATGGCAGCTCCCCACTAAAACCTTTTAGATCTTTAACCATAGACTAATAGCAGGTAGCCTGTGTTTTTTTCAGTCCAAGGACCCCTTAGCTGAGCGAGAGATGAAGCAGGGACCCCCACAATTGTGTTGCAGGGCCATTAACACTGAGCAGTAGCTGATTGGGGTCGCCTTTGGGTTGGGGCAGGGTATTGAGGTGCCAGGTGATTGGGGTCGCCTTCGGGTTGGGGCAGGGTATTGAGGTGCCAGGTGATTGGGGTCGCCTTCGGGTTGGGGCAGGGTATTGAGGTGCCAGGTGATTGGGGTCGCCTTTCGGGTTGGGGCAGGGTATTGAGGTGCCAGGTGATTGGGGTCGCCTTCGGGTTGGGGCAGGGTATTGCCAACAACCTCACGATTGATACGTATCACGACAGAGGCCACAATACGACGATGTATCGCGATATGTGTTCATTTTGAATAATGACCATGTGTCCTACTAAATTTACTTTTGCAAAGTCCTAGATCACCGATTGCCGATGTTTTGACAAATATATTGTCAGAAGCTCACAATGCCTTGCAATGCAAGAGTGAATAATGTTCTTCTCAGAATAGGGATGCTAGGGTTAAAAAAACTAAATAAAAATCACACACGTGTGAACTGAGTGGTGCAACTCCCCTCTCCCCCTGCCTCTCTCTCTCTCTCTGTAATTAGCAGGCAACAGTGCAACACTATCTCTCTCTCTGTTTCTGGCACAACAGCGCCACTTTTGCCCCTACTGGTACTCTGAACATAGTGACATAGTCCCATAGGGACATTGCTGTTCCTTGGAGTGGTTGCACCACTCAAAAATCCTATATCACACAAAGACTTGGTAGCCCTCCCCCTGTAGTTCTCCTCATAATAGGGATGCTATAGGGTTCAAGAAAATGAATCCTATGTCACACGAAGATTTGGTAGCCCTCCCCGGAGTAACTCTGCGGACCCCCTATTCGACGTATACTTGGAATGCACCAATTTAAGTAGTTCTCACACTACCTTCTCAAGTGCCTGCAGTCCCTAGAGTATGGGCCATACTCTATACCTAGCAGAGAACTGTCAGAAATGAGCTGTGTTGAAACTATAATGAGCTCTCATGTTAGCTGCAGTTGTCAAGGTGAATACAAATAAATAAGTGGCTGTACCAAAAATAGTGGCCCCAAAAGCTGACAGGAAATCACTTGGCTAATATGACTCATGCTCACAAGGGAAGTGATGCCCCCCTCGCCCGAGGTGTCACTATCATCAGTGTGTGTGTGTGTGTGTGTGTGTGTGTGTGTGTGTGCATGTGTGTGTGTGTGCGCCCCCGTTATAACCGATTAAGACCTGGCTGAGGCGGATACTAGCTTGCCTCGCAGTGGCCAGAACCGAATCTGGCGGTGGCAACATTATTTGACAAGCAGATGTACAAGTTTGCAGCGTGGCGTGGAGTGATGCGCTGTGAGCTTGTAGATCTGCTACTTTTTGAATAGCAAATCTAGAATGACAACGGATGCTTTCCTGGTTTTAATGCAGGTTAAAGGGACAACCTTTGGCAAAATTATTTGTAGCTGCAAATCTAAATCATAACAACAATGGGACTGAAGTGTGCGAGGTGCACCTCGCAGCGACCAAGTCACACAGCAACTGAGGAATCTTGTTTTGACAAAGATAAGCTCCAAAATCTCTAACCCAAAGCGGACGTTCTTAATTCTCTTGTCTTGTGTGTGCGAGTCCGACTGGTACAGAGGCTATAGAGTATAGTATAGGGAGAGAAACCGCAGGCCTGCAAACCAGAACCAGATGGCATGCAAAGCACAGGCTTTCCTCTTTTCTTTTCTCCCCTCTCCTTTTCCCCTTTTGTCTGACTGGCGTGCCTCAGAAACCAGAAGGAACAGATGAAAATGCATTTTGAATATCTGGGTCCTCATAACCCGCTTTGCATTTCCGGTTGATAGAGCTTTTAGTGTGGAAGTATTAGGAATATGGAGTAATAGTATACAATTTAACCCCCCCCCAGAAATCCCTATTCTGGAGGGGAAGTGGGAACATCAGCCAAGAATAGCCAAACCGCCAAACCTTTGTGTGATAGGAACTTGTTTTACTTTAACCACTTAAATCCTAGAATCAGTATTTTGAGGGGAACATTAGCCGAAAATAGCCGATCTACAGAGTTTAGGCAGATTATTCACCGGTGTGGGCGGACAGCTATAGTTTCAGCTGCGTGACTCAACCCAAAACAAGCTGAGAGTATCATCTTCTCCATATGTCACCGTGTTAAAATAAACGGCATGTGTCATTCTTTTTGTTTTTTGTTTCAGAAAACAGAAAAAAAACAGAAAAACAAACCTAAAATGACACAGAGGGGGTTTCAACGGGTTAAGAACATTACGTCACCGGTGGTTTAAGGCTGTGGCTCTGGAAAGCACGCAGTCCTTCCTCGTTGGTGAAATGCAGCCCCGTTTGGAAATCCGTTTTTCGGAGGCCAGAATCCAGATATAATACGTTTGGATCTGCTCTGTGGTGGTATATCCTTAGAAGCAGCGGTGGTGGTTGGAAGCAACGATGAGAGAGGCCCATTACACAACCTCTGGACCATTTAGCCTCAGTGCATGAGAGAGCTGAGTCTGCATTTCTGTATATTCTACCCATTAGGACCTGAGGCAGATTCTATACAAAGACGACAATGTTCAAAAATCGGATCTTCGTGTTTTTCCTGGGCGTCAAGTTCAACACATCCAACCCGTTCAATATGTTTACAGAACATTGGCATTCATCAGAGTGGATAGTTTATGGCATTCTTGGTTTGGACAGCCCATAAAACTATACTGCATAGGCCAGGGTTTCTCAAAGTGGGTGCCGGCTTGACGCCAGTACAGGGGGTGCCTTAAGGGTTAAGCCCTCAGACTGCTTCGATAATATTGGAAATTCATCAGTCACTTCAGTTTAACGACTTAGGGCCGATTCATACTCCTATTTTAGAGCTGAATAAAAGTCTCTGTAGAGCCTACAATGTGACGTCATTTGAGGTTTGTAGGGTAGGGGGTGGGTACCGTCCTAAAGTCGTCTCTTCGGTGCTATACTGAAAATGTCTGACGAGCCGAAATCATTTCGGCACTACAGCGCCGAAACAGCGGTAAAATAGGAGTATGAATCGGCCCTTAGACCCTCTATGCTTAGTGACCCGAGTTAAACTGTACTCGGTGCATTATTTTTCACCATACAGTAGAAAGAAGTCTCTTCACCAAAAATAGCTGATCTATAAGCTCACGTGAGCTCGTATATCTGTGTGTTTGGAGAACGTTTCCCCCAGAATAGGGATGATGGGGTTCTAGTGGTTAAATGCCATGTATGCAAATTATGTTCAATCTGCCCTATATGATGGAAACAAATGTTCTCTCCAGTTTTCCTTGTAACATATAATACTGTATTATGGGGAAGGATTTACTGCACATACTTACGTACCATTAATATGACAAAACGTGCCAATGTAATTCAGATGAAATTTACAGGGGTGACCTGAGAGCTAAATTTTCTTTTGAGAACCACTGGTATCGGCTACTGTACCATATTTCTGTCATCTTAGGAATCAAACATTTATTCAATAATGTGTCCGCAATCAAAATGATTGAGCCCACATTTATGCACTCTGTCTAGCATATCTAGAGGTTTACAAGCTTGAGATCTCACAGACCTGCTATTCGCTGAAACATCTTGAAAATAACGTAACATTTTTGCCTATGATGACACCAGGACCAGGTAGAAACTTTCATTCATTTGGAATAACAGCATCTTTCTCATCTCTTACAGAGGGGTTCGACTTGGCCGATGCCTTTGATGATGGTGAGTGACTTTTCCATTAACACATTTGTAAACGTTACATCTATATATGGCTGTATTAAAACTTTCAAAGCACATTACATTGACAAAGTTGGACCTCTCACTTGCCCTCACTTGCTCTCACTTGCCCATCGGGCAAGTACAGGTCATGTTCTACTTGCCCAAAGGTCATGCCCACGTGCCCGATAAGTAAATTGTCCATTATAAAGTGATTATAAATGATACATTTCAATTACTGTTCCACTGTTTTTGTACTTTCTAGGACTGTGTGATAAAAACGGACATATCTCAATTCGTATGGCAAAAATATGGCAAATACCTACATAGCTATGAATATGACTATGATGGGTTCGTTCACACTTGCTATTTTATATTTTTAGCAACAGTGAAACAGCACATTATAGTTAACAATGCTCTCTTATTTTACACGCCACATAACAGAAGACGGAGAGCTCTGGCTAGGTTCAGGTGTTTAGACTAGGGCTGTCAATCGATTAAAATATTTAATCTGATTAATCGCATGGTTGTCCATAGTTAACTGTGATTAATCGCAAATTAATCGCATATTTTTTATCCGTTCTAAATATACCTTAAATCAGTGGTTTTCAAGATTTTTCATATCAAGGTCCATTATTTATTCTGCATTTGAGCCACGGACCACCATTTGATGACATTTAGCCTTCCAGACCCAAACTAAAGAACTGTATTGATGTTGGCCAATGGTACCATTACGAGAGATAACAGGCCATGTTGATCAAAATAACATGTTTTCTAAGTTTTCTAATTGTGTAGACTTAAATTAACTTAAGTAATGCAGCTGTTTAACAATTATTCAACTCTTCAGTGTAAAATTGCCATGCGTCTCTCAACCATTCTGTCAAACTTCACCGTGCGTTAGTCGCGCGTTAAAATAAATAGTGCCGTTAAAAGGATTGTGAGTTAACTAGTTAATAGTGCGTTAACTTTGACAGCCCTATAGTTTAGACAGATATCTCGTGTTATGTTTATAGACGGTTGCGTCCCCCTCTCAAACGAGCACTTGCCCCGGGGTCGGGCAACCTGAAAGCAAACTCTACCTGCCCGAATTTACCTGCCAAGGGCAGGTGGGCAAGCGTTTGTGTTCAACTCAATTCTATAGTGTTTATAGTTTCAATGTACGAATATTATACTGTTATACTGACGGATGATAGGTTCTTGGTTTACTTATGATCCTAGTTGACTATTTCTATGCATTTGATGTATTACCTTGTGTTGTTCTTGCTGAAAAATAGCAGATCTACAAGCTCATAGCGCGCCACCGAGTGGCGCGCTACGAGCTTGTAGGTCTGCTATTTTTGAAAAATCGTTAAAATGTTCCTCAAATCTTTCCGAAACTTGTCATGATTTAGAAGATTTCTATTTTAATTTCGACGTCAGGCCTAAATGGGCTAGTTGACTATTTCTATGCATTTGATGTATTACCTTGTGTTGTTCTTGCTTATTGCAAGTCGCTCTGATTAAGTGCCTGTCTGTCTTGTTCCTCAGATCCCAAGCCTACTCCTAAGCTGCCTCAACCAGAGATACCCAAAGTCAACGGTGTGCATCCCCTACCATTTACCTCCACATGCTGTATACACAAGTCAAAGTGCTAGCTCAGTGACAAAAACAAATCCTAAATGTTCAACTAAATCTTTGCGGTCAGAGACCTGAACCAGTGGCTGTTGTTAATATAAAAATAAGCGACTGAATTCATTGACCAAAAAAGAAAAGAAAAAGAAAATCACCTGCTTTTTGAAGTGTGGGAATCGCCCAAAATACACGGGCTATGTCAGATTATGTGACTCACACACACACACACACACACACACACACACACACACACACACACACGCGCTCACACTCACATGCCAAAATGGACTAAAATGATTCACATTGAGGATTGTCTGGCATGAGGCATTGTGTGTGTACGTTGTGATCATGGCATTACATTTCACACAAACCTGTTATTCGTTCATTCCACAGCTGGTGGAGGAGGAGGCGGCGATGAATTGGATCTCCTTGATGCTTTTGGACCAGGTACGCGCCTAAAACCATAGAGTAATAAAAGTTATAGACGCCGAACCGGAGCGCTAGCCCCGCCCCCAAGCTATTCATTTCAGTTAGAAGTTGCTCAGTGGCGTTTTGAAGCACCCGGAAGACTGGCGGAAGCACAATTATAATTCAATGGCTCGAGCGAGCGGAAGTTTAGCCTAGCCTAGCCCGGACGTTAACCCATTCTGAACGGGAACCCGTTTTGGTGTTAGCATCATGTTATGCTTTAACTATTGAAAAATAGCAGATCTACAAGCTCATATCGCGCCACCGAGTGGCGCGATACGAGCTTGTAGGTCTGCCATTTTTGAAAAATCTAAATTTTTAGAAGCTGATCTCAGGTCAGAATGGGTTAATCAGACCAGTGTGTGTCCAGTGGAAAACCTCGTATGAATCTGATCTCAGGTCAGAATGGGTTAAATTTGAGGTCCGGGGCTGACGCACATGGCGTCATGGACGTCCGTCCACCTCCATGAAAATGCTGCAGTTCTACATTTCGCCAGTAGGTAGTGGCAGCTTCAACGTTGGATAGCCTTACTTAAAGGACAACTTTAGTTTTTTTCAACTAAGGTTCATGTTTTAGGTTGTTATTAGAGAAACTACAAGGTGAGTGTAAATTCTTCCATTTGCTGCTTTCTTTTGTTTTGGGGATTTTAGCAGTTTTTGACAGGGGGGCGGGGGCATTCGAGCATGGGGCTAAATATGTATTTCTTTACAAAATATTATGGCGATTTATTTTTGTATTATTTACTATAGTCCTAATAAACCCCAAGAAATTACATCTGACCACAAAAGATCACAGGATCTACTGAATGTGACAAACTGACATATTGAGCCTATACACACAGTATAAGCCTTCCCCCAGTAGGCTATGTACCTTCACATTCAGTAGATCCTGTGATCTTCTGTGGCCAGATGTAATTTCCTGGGGTTTATTAGGACTATAGTAAATAATACAAAAATAAATTACCATAACATTTTGTAAAAATATTTAGCCCCATGCTCGAATGCCCCCTGTCAAAAAGAGCTAAAATCCCTAAAACGAAAGAAAGCAGCAAATTAAAAGAAATTAACACTAATCTTTTACTTTCTCTAATAGCAACCTAAAACATGAACCTTGGTTGAAAAAAACTAAAGTTGTCCTTTAAAGATAACTTTAATCCATGTATAGCCTACTGTACATATACAGGGGATTAATTTGCTTCCCGACTAATCAAAGCATTTCTCTCCTTCAGAAGAACCAGAGAAGCCGAAGAAACCCGCAGCTGGGGATAATGGTAAGGCAACATTTACTGTTCTGAAGTGTTCTGACTAAAGTGATTATATGATCATATCTCTTAAAGTAACTTAAGGCCTATTACAATAGGGGGGGCATAGCAGATCTACAGGCCGCCTGCAACACATTGTGAGCTTGTAGATCTGCGATTTACTTTTGTGGAAATTGTTGAATCTTTGGGGGGGAATTTGTAACATGCCCAAAATATGTAACCTGTCTCCGCCAGATGGAAGAAGCTTCCTTCACTCTTGTTTCACAAGATGACCATAAAAATGTTAATTTCTGACACTGCAGTAGACTCTGCAGTGAATTGTTGTGAATCCTTTTTTCTTCTCTTTTCAATAATATCTTTTATAACATACACTACAATCACACACACCCACACTCACACACACATATTGCACTTGTATAAACAAAAAAATAAACTAAATGTTAATCTACAATTCTACATTCATCCCAGATAACATGTTTCACCATTAATCTACATTTAATCATTCATAGATAACGACATGGGATTTGACCTTGCGGATGCTCTGGGCCCAGGTAATGTCGCCACTGACAGACAGGTGGCGCTGTGTTGAGTAGTCTATAGCAGCTTGGTGCTCCTCCTCGATCATTGGATTCTGCAGCTTTGAGTTCCGCTGTCATCTCTGTGTTCAGTTCTGTGTGTGTGTGTGTGTGTGTGTGTGTGTGTGTGTGTGTGTGTGTGTGTGTGTGTGTGTGTGTGTGTGTGTGTGTGTGTGTGTGTGTGTGTGTGTGTGTGTGTGTGTGTGTGTGTGTGTGTGTGTGTTTGTGGCGCTTTGGGTCTGCTGGTCTTTGGGTCTGCTCTGGGGATTGTCTTGGCTCTTATTTGGTGATTGTTCTATACCTTTCTCCCCAATGTATTTGTCTGTGCATACCGGCATATAGTAGTCCCTGACTCCCTGTCACTGCCAAGCCCTTCTCGTTGGTCTTAACCCATTTAGACCTGAGGACGATTCGACAAATGTCTTCTAAATCCTGACAGTTTTCTGAAAAACATACTGTACTGTACCTTGCGGGGGGAAAGATTTGCATATTTGCATAGCCTAATACAGTATGACATAAGACTCTAAACATTAACACACAAACACAAACATTGTAATTCAGGGGTGCCGTGAATGAAAACGTTATTTACTCACAGGAGTGCCCTGCAGGCAACCGTAAAAGTTCTAGAACCACTGCTGTAGTGTAGACCACCACATGTCTCCTCTGAGTGATAGTGCTATCAGACACACCTGACAGTGAGTGAGGCGTTTCACTGGGAGGGTGTAACGCGTGACACGTGTGCAGACAGACACGCCGTCCCTCCCTCCTGGTTCCACTCAGAGGTTCCACTCCCTCCCTGCTGAACAAAGTGTTCCGACCCAACCTGTGCAACGACGGCAGAGATGACCCTCCCAAACCGGCTCACCACCTGTGTACACACACACACACACACACACACACACACACACACACACACACACACACACACACACACACACACAGTACAGACTAGTTTTACTCGACTACATATAGCTTGTAGATCTGCTATTTTCAGGCCACAACACCCGAGCATCAACAACCTATATTCAGTTTTAGTTGATGAAATCAACACTAGCGGGCACACCCTGCACTATGATGATGACACCCCCTAATTGTGAAGAGGACATTGCTTCCTTTTAACCCATTCTGACCTGAGATCAGATTCATACGAGGTTTCCACTGGACACACACTGGTCTGATTAACCCATTCTGACCTGAGATCAGATTCTAAAAAATGTCAGTCGCTCTTCGATTTTTCAAAAATAGCAGACCTACAAGCTCGTATCGCGCCACTCGGTGGCGCGCTATGAGCTTGTAGATCTGCTATTTTTCAATAGCTAAAGCACGACACGATGCCAACACCAAAATGGGTTCCCGTTCAGAATGGGTTAATTTAGAATTAGGTAATAGGCATACATATCTTTTTATCGAATTGAAGTGCTTTGCTGCTTGTGTTAATTGTTGTGTGGATTCTCGTTTTGTATTGTCTTGTCTTGAATCTATGCATTGACCCCGAGCAAAACGATGTTCCCTGGTGGATAATAAAGGACATCTAACCTAATCTATTCTAATCTACCGGTAATCTAATCGCGATTGTTTGGTGATTTTGCTCCCTGGAGTCTCTCTGCTACCTCCCTGTGGCTGTGCACTAGTAACCTCTTGTTGTATGGCATTTCCTCTGCCACTGTTACCAATTCACCACATGTTATTGTATACCTGCAGATCCCAACCCCAAACCTGACCCGCCCGCTGTCGTCCCACCTAAGAGTGGAGAAGGTAAGTCTGTTCTAGATTGTCTTTCATTTTCAGCGTCCCTTAAAGGGACACTTCACCCTTTTTGTAAAAAGATATATGTTAATGACGTTTAGAACCTTTAGAACACTTTCCTGGGGGTCTTTATGTGTGTAATATGTGGTTTTAGCTATTTTAGATTGTAGCAGTGAGCCCGGTGTCTCTGATGTCATGGACACTGGGCTCATTTCCTTCCTGGACTACATTTTGTCTCAGTAAGACAGCACTCCCCCTATCCACAAGGAGGAGCAGTGCACCAAAGAATTATGGGAATTGTAGTCCAGGAAGGTAGTGAGACCAGTGTCCATGACATCAGAGACACTGTGCTCACTGCTACAATCTAAAATAGCTAAAACCACATATTACACACATAAAGACCCCCAGGAAAGTGTTCTAAAGCTTCTAAACGTCATTAACATATATCTTTTTGCAAAAAGGGTGAAGTGTCCCTTTAACATTTGATGAGATTTTGACTCTCAGACCCAAAACGTTGAATATTTTGTGGTCGTTGGAGGGGGCCTCGCTGGCGCTGTGCAGGGATCGAGCCCCACAATAAATGCATTCTAATGCAAATGCAGTCCCTTGAGATGCAGTATTGAGGGGGTCTTCAGGACAGGTTAAAGTAGTTCATCTAATTTTAACAGCACATAGTTATGCAAGACTTTTAATAACGCACTCAGCATTTCTGTCACGTGGCTGTGAAGTCTGCTTTAGCGTGGTAATGCAAGTCACGCTCAAAAGTGAGTTGAACTTGCTTGGCTTCCGCTTGATTGGCATTTTAGCGGGGTTAATAGTGAAACTATATTATTCATGAATCATTATCATACGTACATACTTTATGGAGGAAGTAAATTAATAACTAGGGGTTGGTCTCTCATTCAGGAGATGGGGCTTTGAAGTGTATAATTAGATATGTCCATAGATCCATCTAGTCATTATACACTGGCCCGTAGGGGCGTAGGTTTACTGAGGTTACATTTAGGATTAATGACTGGTGGTGGCGACTGTTCCGAGGTCGCCGGATTTGGACCGGGCAGAGCGTATTTTGGGGCTTGTATACCTGTCAAGCCTCTCTCTTAAAGGGATTGTGACATTGGTTTTGGAATTGTTCTTGTTTTTTTTAGGTTTTCTAATCTCAATTGCACCCAAAAAACATGAACTTTTATGAACTTTTTTAAAGATTTTCTGTGATCTGGGGTTTTCTGGCTCAAACAGGTGCTCTGATTTGCCGGCAGTAAGTGACATCACTTACTGCAAATCCCATATATGTCAATGGGATTTGCCAGCAGATGTCACTGTTTCACTGTGTTGCCTGTTTTCATTGTAGCTCAAAAGGCCCAGAAAACCCCAAAGAAAACTTCAGACCACAGAAAATCCACTGAATGTTCAAAGTTCAGGTTTTTTGGGTGTAATTGAGGTCATAAAACCTAAAAGAAAAAAGAAAAAGAAATGAAAATGAATGTCATAAAACCTTTAAATCAGAACTATTTGGTGTGTACTGGTTAGGAAAACGGGGCATATAGCTTTGAACCCGTCTTGTTCTGTCTCTCAAATCTTAAAAGGTGGAGGTTCGTTTGATGACTCTGACCTGATGGGTGTCGGCGAGGGAGACTATAAACCCGACGGAGGCCGCGGCGCAGGGGGTGAGAATTAACTGCTAACATTTTATCCCATTCTGACCCGAGATCAGATTCTAAAAAATGTCTATTACATCCTGACAGTTTCATTATTAACCCATTCTGACCTGAGATCAGATTCTAAAAGTGTTTTTTCAATTTTCAAAAATAATTTAAATTTTCAAAAATAGCAGACCTACAAGCTCGTATCGCGCCACTCGGTGGCGCGATATGAGCTTGTAGATCTGCTATTTTTCAATAGCTAAAGCATAACATGATGCCGACACCAAAATGGGTGCCCGGTCAGAATGGGTTATACAACATGGGAATCATTTTCACTATAAGTATGTGACAATTTATGTTGTACATCGCTTCAAATCGATTCAAAGTCAAACTGGTGACAATTTAAAACGTGATTCGGTTTGATTCGTGATGCAGAGGGCGTGTAAAAAAAGAAAATACAGGATTTTCGTAAGAGAATTCATTAAAAAAAATAGAGATTTCAGTCATTTCAGCTACTGTATTGAAAACAGGATAACAGAAGAAAACTAGAAAAAGTGCCCTTCCGGGCACAGGTCTCCACCAGGTTATCCACAGATCCGTGCAGTTAGAGGTAAAAACACTTTTCGGCCAGTTATAGCGCCACCTTGAGGCTGAGTTGAAATTGTTCATGTGGCATTTCGTCCTCGGCCTAGTGGGAATGTGGGTGCACAATTTCAGGGAAATCACGCGATGTGTTCATGATTTGCAGCATTTTGTTTGAAACTGAGCACTCCTGTGAACTTTGGAAGCCAATCTTAACCAATCAGGATGGAGTCTGATAAATCTGAAAGACCCGTTTGGTTGAATGGCTCTAGAGAGACTGTGTACCAATTTGCGTGATGTTTGGACAAAATCTGTAGGTGTACTGTGCAAAAACTTGTTTTGCACAAAGCGGCCTCCTGGTGGCGCTATAACAGGCCGTTCTGGAAAGTTTGGGGCAGAGGTTCATGGTTGGCATCCAGGGAGTGTGTGTGCAAAATATGGCATCGACCGGGTTAACGGTGGCCGAGATTAGCTGTTCACGGACACACGGACACACGGACACACGGACGGACGGACGGACGGACACGCGGACGGACGGAGTGCAAAACATACTCTCCCCACATGCCTTCGGCCTGGTGGAGACAATTAAAGGAGAAAGAAAACACTGGATTTGTGTAAGAGAAATAATCATTTTGAACCTAGTATTGTGATTTCGAATCGTACAGTGAGTTGAGTGAATGTTACATGCCTAATTTTCATTATCATTTTAAACAATAATAGGAATTACCTTCACTACTATCAACGGTGTGGCGGCAGGTTATGTGTGTATTAACAGTAACACTGAACTGTACCTGCTGTTTATGGGTTGCCATAGTTTTTCATAACTTCCTCAATGATGCGTTAAGACCACACAGTTTATTTCCGTTGAGGATCACCATACCAACAAAGTTGGTATGGTGACTTTATACATTGTCACATACTTGCATGCGTCCTATTTATATTATCATCACTTTACCCAAACGCGACACAGATGCTTTCCCGGTTTTAAAGTCATGTTTTTAGACTTACAGTACGAAGGTTTCTATTCTGCCCGACAACAGTGATAGACTGCATGCGTGTAATATGTATTATCCTGCCGTACATGTCATGAGACCGAAGAAAGTCGTCATTTAATGTGAGGGGAGTAAGTAAATATCCTCAAGGCTATAATTGTATCCATTTGAATAGAGAGTAAAATAATTTGAAATGATTGAAACGGATCACAGTGCTATGAATCCAGTGCCTTTCTGTGGGCTGTGAGGAGAACTGCTCTTGTTCGAGCTCCCTGCCTCCCTTCTCCATTTTTCCTCTGCTTGTCTTGTGAGAGCATGGAAGCAATTACTTGTACTTGGGGATGAAAAAGGAGAAAAAAAAAGAAAGAAAAAGCCCTTCGGTTGGTAGTATAATTAGAATCACATGGCTGTTCTTCACATCTGATTCTGCATAATAGTGTCCATATAAAAACCAATGGATGAAACGGTGAACGATAGTCCTGGGTTCTGTTTCAGGCCAAAACAGAGTCCTTTCCTCTGAGGGAGTTTAATTATACTATTATGTTGGCTATTGAAAACAAATCCAGATCTACAGTTTCTATTGAGTTGTGCTTTTGTTTGAATTGTACCCCTTCTGCATACTGTGAAATACAAATTTCACTCAAACAAGCTCACAGCTTTTACATCTACTATATTTGAACATTTTCTTTTGAAAAATCTGATTTAAAAAAAATATATATTTTACACAAATCTCCTCTTGGGGGGGTCCCCTGGCACAGAACATCTTCAGATGGTGGTCGGCCGGTGGCCAAATTAAATGCATATCAAATTTGGCAGTCCTAGATATGAAAAAGTTGAAGAACTCAACGGAGCATGACAGCATCAATATAACTTAACGGCTGTGGTCATATTTATCATACATCAACGTCATGCCTTTTTCCTGGCATCATATTTTAGAATTCATGATTGTCTGCATTGGCTACTATAAAACCTAGCTGGAATCTAGTGAAATGCTGGCTATAAACATCATTACATATATGGTTGAATAGGTTTGATTTCTTCTTAGGGTGAAAATTGTAATTGAAAGTAACATATAAGAGACAGTAGTAACAATCTTTCACCCTCACTCACGCACGCACGCACACGCACACACAGTTCATAGTGCTTTTTAAAGAATTATCTGCATACAAAATGTCTATTAAATTGAATATTCCCTCTGCTTTGTTTTGTATCTAGGCCGTGCTGCAGACGACCCTGCAGGTGGGTGGACTTTTATTCTGCCTTTGCGTCACTACTTTCAGTTGTAGAACTTTCAGTTTGAGTTTAAGGTGAACACTATTCTGTTGTTGACGCAACTATCTCTGTCTTGCTCTCCTCAGACAATCCTGCCGACCAGCCTCAAGGTAAAAAATAAATACTCTTCAATGTTTATCTTTCTCCTCTCCTCCCTCCTCCTCCTCCTCCTCCTCCTCCTCTTTTTAGTTCATGTATTTGTTTGTTGATTTCGGACAGCGCATATAAATGAACATACAATCAATCAAATAAGCAAATATGCTAAATTTACGTCCGCAGTCCCCACAAAGAAAACATAAAACCAACAGAGTAAATTACATAACGTTACACAGAGAACACAAAGCATAAAAGCATTGCTGTGTGCGTGCGTGTGTGTGTGTGTGTGTGTGTGTGTGTGTGTGTGCGTGCGTCCCGTGAGGGGCATCCCTATTCTCTCTCTCTCTTTGTGTGTGTGAATCCTTTCCGTTGACGTACATGGCGGGCGGCGTCCGTGTGTTGCCTGTAGGAATTATATTTTCCAAAGTGCTCTCTGGGAATTTCCTGCTTCCTTCTCCCGACTCAGAGGAAAGTGTTTGTGTCATGTGTGTGCGCGTGAGAGAGAGAGACAGAGAGAGAGAGAGAGTTAGTGTGTGTGTGTGTGTGTGTGTGTGTGTGTGTGTGTGTGAGAGAGTGCGTGTGGTGATTTCATGTTTGGCCTGGTTTACTTCAACTCAGTTTGAATGGGTCTGGTCTTGGGGTTAGTTATGGTTTGAGAACGGGTCTGGTCTTAGGTTTAGGGTTTGAATGGGTCTGGTCTTGGGTCTGGTCTTAGGGTTACGGGGCCGCTAGTCCTTGAAAGCACTGACACTTTGGTGTAGAGGTCTGGGTAAAGCACCATGACACTTTGGTGTAGAGGTCTGGGTAAAGCACCATGACACTTTGGTGTAGAGGTCTGGGTAAAGCACTATGACACTTTGGTGTAGAGGTCTGGGTAAAGCACCATGACACTTTGGTGTAGAGGTCTGGGTAAAAGCACTATGACACTTTGGTGTAGAGGTCTGGGTAAAGCACTATGACACTTTGGTGTAGAGGTCTGGGTTGCGTGGCGATGCCGTGATGCAACTCAAATATTGGCGAGATAGCTTTAAACAATCACTCCTTTGATTGGAAATTGATATTCCAAAAGAATCATTGTCATTGACTTACTTACATGTATTGGTTTGGATTTTGTAATGTCATGCCTTGGTAGAATACTACACAACTATTAACCCATTCTGAACAGGCACCCGTTTTGGTGTTAGCATTACGTTATGCTTTAGCTATTTAAAAATAGCAGATCTACAAGCTCATAGCGCGCCACCGAGTGGCGCGCTACGAGCTTGTAGGTCTGCTATTTTTTGAAAAATCGAAGAACGACTGACATTTTTTAGAATCTGATCTCGGGTCAGAATGGGTTAATCAGACCAGTGTGTGTCCTAGTGGAAACCTCGTATGAATCTGATCTCAGGTCAGTATATTGACGATTAGCCATGGCTAAAGTCCCTGCTACGATATGTGTGTGTCGTTGCAGATCTATACCTTCTGTGGGGCCGGGTGCTGACCATGCTAAATGCTAACATGCCAGATGAGCTCCATATATGGATAGCCAACGTAAAGGAAGTCATGAAACCGCTGTTAGAGAGAGCCATGGAGCTGCTGGAGACCATCCAATGACCATAATATTATTATAACCATGTGTGTTTCTTTTTGGTAAAATTAACGCCCCTATTTGATCATCACTACAGTGTCACACAAAAAGCATCAAAAGTAGCAGGTCCGCATTTTACTGTAGATCCGCTTGTAGATCCGCTACTGAAAAGTAAGAGTTTTTCTACATTTGATAATGTAGAAATACTCGACTGTTACAAGTAAAAAGTAAAGAATATACTTATGGAACCAAAAGTAAAAGTAGGTCATCATTATGCAGAATGTTCCATCTCATAGGTGTTGTTTTCTAGTTTTGTAAGTTTGAAAATAGCCGATCCACAAGCTCACAATGTGCGCCTCGTGGATCAGCTATTTTCGAATGGATGGTATATAAAACAGTAACCCGCCTCCGCCAGATGGATGAGACGCTTGTTGTTTCACAACGTACTTCCATCTGGGATCTCTGTAGCCCAATCGCCACTTGGCAGGTGATTGGATGGGACCGTGCGGCCTTGCGTATAGCGATACTAATGTCACTGCGTGGATATTAGTCTCGTCCCTCTCAGTATTCGATTTTTTTCCTGCAACGTCCCGCCCCATATTTGCATACTGGGCCCTGGTTGGTTATAGCCTGGTTCCAGACGAATCTGGTTGGCTCGTCGCCACAATTGAGAGCGTCCAGACTTAATCTGCCTGGGGCGATATGCATTGCAAAGGCAGATGAAGGCTGGCTACGCGAGGCTAATATTGACGTGTCTACAATCAACGTGAACATGACGTATGGTAGCTGCGCCAGCTGGAAAGTATACAACGAGAAATGTGTTAACGAACACCTGATAGCATTAGCTTCAACACTTTTTTAGAAACCCCTCACTATCATGTCGGATGTGTAGGTCATGTCTTCTCTTGCTTGCCAATTTTAAGGTGATAGAAAATACAGTTGCAACAACAGGTTGCTTCTCGATGGCGTCACACCCGTTCTCGCCAAGATCGTGCCCGTATAGCTGCCTCTGATTGGTTCGTCCCGGGCCAATCCCTGCAGCGATCCCAGATGGAGGCTGTATTGTGAACTTGTGAATCAATACCGCCCCCATCTGGCAGAGTCAGGTTACTAAAACAGGGCTATAGTGGAAAGTTTACTATAAATACCATGTACTCTATGTACTCTAGTAAAGTTACAAATATTCTTGCCTCTGAGATGTAGGTGGAGTAGAAGTCATTTAAAAAATTGCACAGCACTCGAGTAAAAATAATTCAGTTACTTTTGTCCACCACTGCCAACAATGAGCCCCAGGCACCGAGCTCATTGGCTCAGGAAGCAGTCTGTCAAGTTTACACCTTTTCCAATTTATTGGTTCCCCTGTTGGGCTGTTTACACACGCACATGCACAAAAAAATGTGCAAAATGTGTTTTGGAATGTCTCTCGGTACAGATCTTCAGAAAAAACAGAAGTGTGTGTGTGTGTGTGTGTGTGTGTGTGTGTGTGTGTGTGTGTGTGTGTGTGTGTGTGTGTGTACTCTACTCCTGGAGTTTGACATTCCATGCTCCACCCATGGTTGTGATGGGTGGAGTATGGATGAATGGATGGGATGTGGTGAGTCAGAGTCACTCTGTAGAGTAGGCAGTATATTGTATATGTTATCAAAACAAGTTGGACGGTATAATCCTGAGATTATATGAGCCTTAGAGGAAAATAAATTACAGATGTGTCTCTATTGTGCATAAACTACAGCCCGGTTTCCCAAGGTCAGGACCCGTTTGTGCGTCACAGACACATTTTTATGGGTCCCTTTATTTTTTGTTTCCTACATTTTTACCAAAAGAAATCCCCCCCAAATGCAGCATTTTTCATGAATTAATTATCAATAATGTTGAATTATTAAAAAAAAATACTTGACAAAGATGTCAAAGAAATTCCACAAATTGTTAAAATAGCAGATATACAAGCTCGCAACGTGTTGCATCGCGTTACATTGTAAGCTTGTAGATCTGCTATTTTCACTATAGCTTATAGGTCCTTACAGGAGACATTGAGTTACTCTTTTGGGAAAGGTTTGGGAACCACTGTACTCCAGCATGTGTGTATGTAGTAGAGTAGACCTATGTATATATACAATACACAGCATGTGTGTATGTATATATATATATATATATATATATATATATATATATATATATATATATACAACTCGTCCATAAATGTATTTGACCCTGGGAATACATTTTCAATCTCTGTATATTTTGTAATAGTAAGTGTCTAAGGTGTCATCATAATATATGTCAGTTTGTCCTGTGGTTGTATACTGTATGTGTCATTGCATTGTAATGTAGACAGGAATCATCAGTACCGGTAGTTTGTGGTTGTGTGTCATTGCATTGAAAAGGATTCATCAATAGTTTCTCATTTGCTCAAACACTGGCATCCAAATTTTGGCCAAAATAAAGAACATTTGTTAAAAATTTCAAAAGTAGTCTATTTGAAAGTATGTAGGGGCTTATAAGTGGCTGAAACCAGCTGTTTGTGAGATGTAGCACTGGTCTGGACACAAACAGACAGAAAAGAAGACAGACTTCACATCTGCCATACATACAATTACAATAGGCCTATACTGGTGGTTCTCATTCTCAAATATTTTAATTCCAAGCACCACCATAAATCTGAGAGTGTACAAAATGAACCAAATTGACCCTTACAGGTCCAAACACTGTATAAACATGTCTGCCTGTTAAACATGTCTGCCTGTTAAGATCGACAGCTCTGAACCGACAGACGAGGTTCAGATGGTTGCAAATACTAAGTGTGTTTGTCTCTTGTCTCTTGTCACAACACGTCTCCCATCTGTCACCGGTCCTGTGTGTACTGCATGCACGCACGCGTGCACGCGCAACTCATGCACGCACACACCTCCTACAGAATATGGGTCAGGCCTATATAGCCTGTAGCTGTCCGTTTTAAACATTCTCCACATAGTCTCTTCAAACATCAAAAGCAGCAGCCAGGAACCCCACTAAAAAGATCTAATGTCTAGTATTGAATTATGTTTCATCTAAAGTTTATACGACGTATTGGTTTGAAATTGAGTGTGATCTCATAGTGGATGTGAGTCGGGTCATATGATATCCCTCCTCCCGCCCCGTGTCTGCTGCACTCCCCCCGCCCACCCCCCCCCCCACCCCGGGCAAATGGAAGGTTCTGGCCCTGGGAAAGCAGTGTTGATTTCGCCAACTAAAACTATGACAAAAAATGACTATACCTTTTTTCACTGACAAAAAAATAAATAAAAACTATGCCATGATGATTGAAACTAAAACTAATATTAATTATACATTTTGTCAACAAATAATAACTTGACTAAAATGTTAGGGAGGGACCAGTGGGGAAAAGATCCAGTAGAACTAAAAGACAATCCATTTCATGTCCGGTTGCGCTCGAGAGTTGCGCTCTGACAATAGCAGATCTACAAGCTCACAACATGTCCTGCTGCAACGTGTTGTGAGCTTGTAGATCTGCTACTTTTAGCACACAACCATGTGTAAAAATGTTGATATTTAGTCAACTAAAACTAGACTAACACTAAAACATTTCAGATGACTAGAATATGACTAGTCAGTTACTACGAGAGTGAGGTCTAGCCAACACCAACTCTGCCCTCCACACTCCTATCTAACATCAGGTTCTTGAGCTCTGCAGTGTTAGCTAAGCTGTCGCGCGGCTTCCCCCTCCTGGCTTTGCCCTGAGTAGGCTCTCATAGTCAATTTTCTTGCCTCAAGTTCTGGCCTTCTGGGTGCCTGTCTGACGCTGTGCCCTGCCAGCCTCGATGCTGGAGTTCAAGTGGTTAAGCTATCTTGTGAGTTTGAATGTGGCGTTGAGGTCCTTTTAGCATGCTGCTGCCATTGCAGTGTCAGCATCCATATGTCTCCGTGTCAGACAGTCCCTGTGTTTGCTCCAGTGTATGGGTTGGGAAAAGGGTTTATTTCTTTTATGTCTCAGTTTGTTTTCAGTGTGTTACTCTGGTCTCAATAAAGCCTGCTAGAATGTTCTTATAGTGCACCTTGTGTTTTGATTTCCTCATGGGTCATGAGCTGAATGGCATGCTTAATGGGGCGCACGCGCGCACACACGCACACACACACACACACACACACGCACACACACAGCGCTGCCACATTCTCCAGCGGTAAGTCACTGTTGGGATCAGTCCAGGAACTCCTCTCCTCTCCTCTCCTCTCCTCTCAGCTAACGCCCTATGTGTTTATGAACACACTGTCACAAACCCACGCCTTACCACTCATCCCCTGACTCAGTGAACTCAAGTGTTTCAAGGCCCAGCCCGGAGTGCCAGTTGTACAGCTAGACATATTATATCCATTGTGTTGTATCAACATAATCCTCCTGTTCTGCGGTTCTTTGTTCCACCCGGCCTGGCTGTGTGTGTGTGTGTGTGTGTGTGTGTGTGTGTGTGTGTGTGTGTGTGGGGGGGGGGGGGGGGGGGGAACTTACATTTACAATATTTAGGTACTTTTACTTCACTTGAGTATTTCCAATACTTTTACTTCTACTCCACTACATCTCCGCATGTGGCTTTCTCATTATGGGGCTTTCCACATACTTAATGGCCCTGGCATGCATCTTCATGCCTGCTGGGATCATACAAAATAACCTAGTGCCAGAGTTACAGTGCCACCTTGTGGTAACACACTGCTAGTGTCTTGTGGGACTATAATTGACACGTGGGATCAATGCTACCGCTATAGAACAATGGTTCTCAATCTGATTCAATATCAAGGACCCTCAGTCACGGACCCCCCATGAGCTTGTAGATATGCTATAAACATTTGTGCATATCTTTGAATATATATATTACCAAACAACTCTTTGCTTCTGGGGGGGGTTCCTGTAACCAAATATTTTGAGACGGAGGTTGGCGGCCAAATGCATATAATTTTGGAGGTCCTCGACGTGAAAAAGTTTGAGAACCAGTGACCACTGATATAGAACTCCTTCCTTCCCGCCTTCCTTCCTTCCTTCCTTACCTCCTTACCTCCTTCCTCCCTTCCTTCCTTCCTTCCTTCCTTACCTCCCTTCCTTCCTTCCTTCCTTCCTTCCTTCCTTCCTTCCTTCCTTCCTTCCTTCCTTCCTTCCTTCCTTCCTTCCTTCCTTCCTTCCTTCCTTCCTTCCTTCCTTCCTTCCTTCCTTCCTTCCTTCCTTCCTTCCTTCCTTCCTTCCTTCCTTCCTTCCTTCCTTCCTTCCTTCCCTCCCTCCCTCCCTCCCTCCCTCCCTCCTTCCTTCCTTCCTTCCTTCCTTCCACTGATAATTTGTAGAATCGGCCTCAGGTCTTAATGGCTTAAAGCCTTAAACTATGGATATAAAAACAACTATTAAATATTAAAATACACAAGTCATCTGAATATATATATATACTTGATTCATGTAATCATGTGTCTGGTTTGGGTGTGCGGCAGAAGCCGGCTCCGGTCAGATAGCGGGCATTGCCAGTGCCATCGGCGTGGCCATCCTGGGAGCGGCGACCAGCTACTTCGCCTACCAAAAGAAGAAGCTCTGCTTCAAGCTGCAAGGAGGTGAAGTATCTCTCTCTCTCTCTCTCTCTCTCTCTCTCTCTCTCTCTCTCTCTCTCTCTGTTGTTACGTATTCCATAGTCTTAGTGCCCCCCCCCTCGTTTCCTCTTGGGGCCTCCCCCATGTAAAGCGTCATTGGGTACTCCGAAAAGCTCTATATAAATTTGAATATTACCGTATTCACTAAAACAGGGCAGGTCCTTGAAGGGATATTTCACTTTCAAAAAACACTTTTGGGTTATTTCATGGTCTACTCAGGCTTTTGTGAACACACCAGCCAGTTTTTAAGTTGCTCGATTCAATATTTATATTTGATATTCATTTTAGCTGCCTCGCCCCCTTTCTATACAAACCCAACTTCAAACTCCATTTTGACCATGATGGATTCATCGAAGACACCCATCCTTGTTTCTGGTGACTGATAATGTCATTAAAATGAATATCAAATATCTAAATACTGAATTGAGTTTGAAAAACGAAATATCCCTTTCAATCATCCATCCTCCATCCATCCCACTGTACTGTGTGTATCTCTGCATCTACAGTATGTATTCCTAACTAAACCTGACATGTTCTCCATGGCAGGCGTAGACCCTGAGAGTGGAAAGGGACACCAGGGCACACAGTCTGACCCTCAAGGTACGTATATACATTACACAACATCTGCCTCCATTCTGACCTGAGATCAGATTCATACGAGGTTTCCACTTGACACACATTGGTCTGATTGACCCATTCTGACCTGAGATCAGATTCTAAAAATGTCAGTCGTTCTTCGATTTTTCAAAAAATAGCAGACCTACAAGCTCGTATCGCGCCACTCGGTGGCGCGATATGAGCTTGTAGATCTGCTATTTTTCAATAGCTAAAGCATAACATGATGCTGACACCAAAATGGGTGCCCGGTCAGAATGGGTTAAATCAGCATAATAAGGTTATTACGACCGTACGTCGCAGATTACAATGGAACCTATCCGGACTGTCCGTTCACAACTCCTCACTTCTCGCACCTCAGGGTGTCTTACTCGTGTATACGGAAGATGTTAACCGTAGCAAATATGACTAAATACTATTGATTTCTCTAATGATTCACCGTCTACCTCTCCTCCACTGCAGTTATGAGCAATCTTCTGCAGAGTTCGTCTTAGACGTCCCGTTCCTGGAAGCACAGAGAGAGAGAGAAGCTCCGTCCCGGCCGGCCTCAGTCCTGTCATGATGTCAGCAACATGTTGGGCTCTGAAGATCCCTAACGTTTTGTCTCTAGAACCAAAAGAGACGTTTTATTGTCTCCCCCCCCCCCCCCCCCGGGAGGACCCAAAACTAGTGAGAATAGCTCACCTACAAGCTCAAGACGTTTTTAAACTTTTTTGTTCTTTTGGTCTTTAACCCATTTTGGGCGGGCACCCCTTTTGGTGTTTTAAACATTATGTTATAATTTAGCTATTGAAAAATAGCAGATCTACAAGCTCATATCGCGCCACCGAGTGGCGCGATACGAGCTTGTAGGTCTGCTATTTTTGAAAAATCGTGAAAATGTGCCTCAAATTTGGAATATTTTTTTTTCAGAACGAACGTTTTTAACTCAAATCTTTGCTTCTGGAGAGGTCCCCTGGAACAACATATTTTCAGATGGGGGGGTCGGTGGCCAATTACATATCATTTTTGGGGTCCTTGACATGAAATATTGAGTGATATAGGCCTAGAAACATAGGTATTTCAGAAAACTGTCAGGATTTAGAAGGCTTTTTTTATTTCGATGTCAGGCCTAAATGGGTTAAAAAATGAAAGCGAGATTTACTCGCGACCCCTTCAAGTGTGTCCGCGTGACCCACATATGGGTCCCAAACCCCAGTGTTTGGGAAATACTTGGTCAACGACACATCTGCTTAAAGAGACACTGATTCACGGATGAACCCGCTGCCTTCGGCTTTGTTCCGACCACTTGAGCCCTTCTGTCACAAAATGCAAAACACATAAAATCCTTCCCTAAAAGTCTCCACACTATTATGTCGTCATGCCAGGGATGAAGTGGTTAAACAATGATTCATATGATGTCTAACTTGAAAAATCATACTTTGACTGTTGAAGGGTGTGTGTGTGTGTGTGTGTGTGTGTGTGTGTGTGTGTGTGTGTGTGTGTGTGTGTGTGTGTGTCTGTGTGTCTGTGTGTGTGTCTGTCCATTTTTAGCTCATTTGTTTGTGTATTGGTGTTTATAGCTGCTTGTATATGACTTTGTCACAGGCCATGCCCTACAATTACTTCAGTGGCAATTTAAACTTTTGCACATTGGTTTATAGTATCTTTTTTAACTACTACTACATCTACTATAAAATCCATTGCTTTTTTTTTTTTACCCTTTCCATCATTCAGACCTGTGCTAATACACACATTCTAAAGGTTTATTTTAACTTGTTTGAAACCCAAATGGGTGGGCTTTCACAACACGGGAACACTATTATACTCAATATCACTTCAGCTTAACCACTTAGACCCTCTATGTTTACTAAAACAGACCCGAGTTCCACTGTACTTGAGTTATTTTTCCATCTACCCCAACGCTCTTCACCAAAAAGAAAAGCAGATCTACAAGCTCACAACGCATCACGTTAGATTGGCTATTTGTTTGTGAACGTTCCCCCCCTGAATAGGAATTCTGGGTGGTGGTTAAACGTTTAAAGATATTTTTTTTTCAGTCTGTTCTAATGGAAACAGATATTCCTCTGTGACATACTGTATCTCACAGGGAAAGATTTGCATCTTTATGTATGGCGTAATATGACATGAGGTTCTAAAAATTAACGGTGTAATTCAAGGGGTGCCATGAATGAAAGAGCTTATTTAGAGGGGTGGGGTTTGAGAACAGCAGTGCCCTAGGCCCTAGTGCCCTAGGGCACTGGTTTTCAATAACTCTCAGAGTTACAGACCTGTAAGGGTCCATTTTAAAACCCCCACAAGGATCCCCGTGGGTCCCTCAAATCCACTTTGAGAACCACTGCCTTTTCCCTTCTCTTTGCCCCAACATATAGTGGCTATACAAGCTCACAACATGCCACAATACCATGTGTTGTGAGCTTGTAGATTTATTATTATTATTTCAGCCGGATGTTGATGCCAGGATAGGAACGCTAAGCTTCGTGCGGTCAATTAGAAGAAGTGCCCCTGTGTACCGCGAACACTCCCGTTCTGCAAAAATAAACAGGCTAAAACAAACCCTTAAAATGTGACTCGAGTCTGACTCATTTAACCATTGGCACCTTGCAGCGTAGTTTTTAGACACTTTCGAACTCGTTTAATCCTCATATAGCCTCCTGCCTCACAGCTGTAATGTGCCATGTCATAAATCATAACTATCATGACTGGACTGGACAAAAGAAGGATGTTTTATGTCAATTGTTTATTATTATAAGTGTGCTCTAAACATAATATGCAAGGGATTAACGCAAGATTCGACCTATGGTATATTACAATATTATGCCATTTAGCTTGGGGGAAAATTGTGTGCTTAATGTGTGTGCATTTTGTAAAATTGTTGTGTTTGTTGCGTGTACTAGATTAGATTTTTTGTTATTTTGGCTTGGAGGAAAAACAGAGCGAAACACTTTGGAGGCAATGCAGTTGAACAAGTTAACTCAGTGCTTTTTTGTCATTACATTTTGTGTATGTGTTATGTTATGTTTCTATGCCTTATAGCCCATTCTGTTATTTACCCCATTGATTTGTGTGCTGTGTTTGCTAACGCTGAGGCACTATTGTTCAACTACACTGCCTCACAATGCCTCTGTGTACCACAGTGGTTTTCAACCTTTGTCATATCAAGGTCCATTATTTATTTTGGCATTTGATGAGATTTAACCCATTCTGAACGGGCACCCATTTTGGTGTTGGCATCATATTATGCTTTAGCTATTGAAAAATAGCAGATCTACAAGCTCATAGCGCGCCACCGAGTGGCGCGCTACGAGCTTGTAGGTCTGCTATTTTTGAAAAATCGAAGAACGACTGACATTTTTTTAATCTGATCTCAGGTCAGAATGGGTTAATAATTAAACTGTCAGGATGTAATAGACATTTTTTAAATCTGATCTCAGGTCAGAATGGGTTAACCTGGCGGACCCCTAAAGCAAAACTAAAGATTAGTTTTCTTTCTTTTTTTTTTAACCATAGGAGAGATAACAGGCAAACGATAAAATAATCAAAAATAACAATTATTTGACATTCTCTAATCGTGTATATATTATATCCCCCGACACGTTGCGTTAGCTGTACATATACTGCTCAGTTACATGTACAGATAGCCTGCTGTTATCGCTGCAGTATGCTGTTGAGTTTTTGAAGTTTTGTTTTTACAATGTCACGATCTGAATTTGAAATGTATTTTAGATTTTTTTTTTCTCCTCCTTTTTTTTGTATGAGCCCTCGTGTCTACACTAAACTTAACAACCAAAGTGCTCACCCACCATCATTGTTGGATAGAACGCTTTATATCCAAAACTGTTACTTTTCAGGAAATGGAATAAAATAACCGTGGATCCAATGTAGTTATTATTTATAGTCTCAAGTTCTTGTTTAACATTTTAATATTTTTTTCTGAGCTCAATTGTACCCAAAAAGCCTGAACTTTTAACATTCAGTAGATTTTCTGTGGTTTTCTGGCTCAAACAAGTGCCCCCATATATTATGTCAATGGGATTTGCCAGCAGATGTCACTGTTTTGCCCGTTTCTATTGTGGCTCAAAAGGCTCCAGAACACAGAGAAAACCCCAGTCCACAGAAAATCCACTGAATGTTCAAAGTTCAGGTTTTTTGGGTGTAATTAATCATAAAACCGAAAATAAAAATAAATTTAAATTAATGTCGTGAAACCTTTGAAACTCCATGCAACCATTTTCACACAAAAGCATCAAAAATAGCAGATCTACAATCTCACAACGCATCGCTATTTTCAGCATGCAACCAAGTGTAAAACAGGCATTATAATAACGCCATCAAGGCTCGCCAAAATCAAAAACGTATTTGATTATTTTGGGGGGTCCCCGGTTCAAATGTATTAGTTGAGAAGAAAATAAAAAGAAGATCCTCAATAAAAAAAAATCCCCCAACAACACATAATTTCGTGAAGCTTGTAGATCAACTATTTCTGTTATTTTGTAAATGTTTTTGGAAAGAAAAATGCATTAAAAATGATGCCAGTGATTTCTTTGTATATTTAAGTTTTTCGTCTGTGTAATTTATGCTAAACGGCAAGCGGAAATACAAATTGTTAATCACAATTATTTGCGTGACAATTAATTGTCAACATCAAATTTTAATGGCGACAGTCCCATTTTAGGCGGGAACCCCTTTTGGTGTTTAGCTATTGAAAAATAGCAGATCTACAAGCTCGTAGCTGACCTCAGGTCAGAATGGGTTCATAATGAAACTGTCAGGATGTAGATTGTAGAAGACATTTTTAGAATCTGATCTCAGGTCAGAATGGGTTCATAATGAAACTGTCAGGATGTAGAAGACATTTTTAGAATCTGATCTCAGGTCAGAATGGGTTAATAATGAAACTGTCAGGATGTAGAAGACATTTTTAGAATCTGATCTCAGGTCAGAATGGGTTCATAAGCACCACCATGCAGTCTATAGTAGTGAATGCCCTGTGAGTTGCACAACACCTCGACCACAAACGGCCAGTCATCCAGTTGAATGACCCGCAGCTTCGGACACTGCACCGCACGCAGTGTCTGGGAAAAGTACTTAACCCATTCTGACCTGAGATCAGATTCATACGAGGTTTCCACTGGGACACACACTGGTCTGATGAACCCATTCTGACCTGAGATCAGATTCTAAAAATGTCAGTCGTTCTTCGATTTTTCAAAAATAGCAGACCGCTATGAGCTTGTAGATCTGCTATTTTTCAATAGCTAAAGCACGACACGATGCCGACACCAAAATGGGTTCCCGTTCAGAATGGTAAAAGTAAAAGTATCAATACTGCAATGTAGAGATGATCTGTGAAAGTGAAAAAAATGCCGGAATTCAAAACTTACTTGAGCAAAAAGTATTGGTATCAAAAGTAGAAAGTTCTCATTATGCAATGAAAATTGCAGACCTACGAGCTTCTCACATCAGCTATTTTCAAATGGCCAAAATGTATATAGGACTGAAATGGTTAATGTATGTTTTGTAATAATAATCAAAATAATAGGAATAATTATTATAATGAGAGTAAACGTATAACATTAAGCCCCTGAAGTAGTGGCGTAGAAGTACAACAAATTTCAAATACTCCACTAAAGTTAAAAACCAAAATACTTACAATTGCACTTTGAGTACAGAACTTGAGTAAATCTACCTAGTTACTTTATCCCATTCTGACCGGGCACCCATTTTGGTGTCAGCATCATGTTATGCTTTAGCTATTTAAAAATAGCAGATCTACAAGCTCATATCGCGCCACCGAGTGGCGCGATACGAGCTTGTAGGTCTGCTATTTTTGAAAAATCGAAGAACGACTGACATTTTTAGAATCTGATCTCAGGTCAGAATGGGTTCATCAGACCAGTGTGTGTCCGGCGGAAACCTTGTATGAATCTGATCTCGGGTCAGAATGGGTTATACCACTGGTGATGTTCAAATTGAAGGCTCTGCTTGACCTTTGGTCACTCGACAGCTACAGTGCAGCAATGAGCAGCGGAAGAAAAAAAAATGACGTTCACATGGAACTCATTCTAGTTCATTCTATTCAGATTCGACAACAGTTCATCGTATGGTCGTTCTGAAAGCTACCGTCACCGTCAAGGTTTTCGTCCGAGACAACCAGACACGCGCGAGGAAATTGTTTTGTGGTCATCCTACGCCTGCCCTTTTATAGCGGACGAGAGACAGAACAAGAAACAAGCATCTCTGGATTCATTCTCAGACCCTGGAAATGGCAGGTAGGTGCTTTATTCTGCACAGGGAAACCCCCATTTTGGTGTTTTGAGTATATTATACTTTAGCTTGTTGAAAAACAGCAGCTCTACAAGCTCGTGGCGCGGCACTGAGTGCTGCGCTACAAGCTTTTAAGATCTGCTATTTTTGAGAAATCGTGAAAATGTGGTGCAAGTCTTTGAATGTATATTCATTCACAGCGAACGTTTTTAACTCAAATCTTTGCTTCTGGGGGGGGGGGTCCCTGGAACAACATATTTTTAGATGGGGGTCGGCAGCTAATTACAGATAATTCCGGGGGTCCTTGACATTCAAAGTTTGAGAACCACTGGTATAGAAACATAGGTTTTTCAGAAAAGTACAGTAGAAACTAAAGTTTTCAAATAAAGGTATTGGAGTAAAAAAAAGTACAATATTTTCCCCAGATACAGTATGTAGTGGGGAGTAGAAGTAAAAGTATTGAAAAGTGGAAATACTTTCTAACGTAACAAAAGACTCGGGTAAAACATTTTCACAATATCTATCTGTAGAACCGACTCGACGAGTCAAACTGGGTCCACAGTGGGTCCCCAGTTCAAATATGGTTAAACTGGCCCACTGACACGGCCCCCCGTGTCACGGAGGCCGAATTGTCGAAATATACTGTGCTGAATCGGGGGGGGGGGAGGGGGCATTAATTCCGCCAGAGGTGTTAAATTATGTACACGGTCGGTGACCCACTTCAACGGGAGAACCAGAATAGACGGCACACCGTGCTGTTTGGCAGAGGGCCTGGAGCCAGTGTGTACCGGCCGGGTCCGGTAGGGTATAGTGTCGCAGCTGGCTTGAAATAGTGCTTCAATTGAAATGTAACACAGACTGACTGGAGACAAAAAAAAAAAGTCAGATGCCAGTGACTCAGAAAGCCAGGAAGAGATAAGCTGTTGCTTTTATCATGCGCGTGCGCACACACACGCACGCACGCTTTTGCCAGGGACCCCGCCCATAAAAAAATGCTTTTTTAACCCATTTTGACCTGAGATCAGATAAAAAAAATGTCTTCTACAACCTGACAGTTTTCTGCAAAAGCTATATGTTTCTATGTGAGTCGATTTTTCAAAAATAGCAGACCTACAAGCTCGTAGCGCGCCACTCGGTGGCGCGCTATGAGCTTGTAGATCTGCTATTTTTCAATAGCTAAAGCATAACATAATGCCAACACCAAAAGGGGTTTCCGCCCCAAAATGGGTTAACCCAATTATACCGGGAAAGCATCCGTGTCATTTTAGGTTTTAACCATTTAACCCATTATTTTACACTTTGACTATTCAAAAATAATATGCACTAATTAATAGCTCTGCTGTTCCGTTCTAACAAAGACGTCATCACCGTGTCTCTCCACAAGGTGGCGGTGGCGGCGAGGCCTTCGTTACGCTGGCCACCACGGACGCCTACTGCATGGGCGCCATGGCCGTGGGGCGGAGCCTGAGGCGGCACGGCACCACCAGAAAGATCGCCGCGATGGTCACGGCAGATGTCTCCACGAGCTCGCGGTGAGAGAGAGAGTTGTAGCCTATACAGTTCCTCCTTACCACCTTATAGGGCGAAGCAGTGGGCGTGGTCTACTGTTGCCACTAAGAAGAATCGTCCATTCATTTTTTCAAATGCAGTTGTTAGACTGTACACATTCTTATTATACAGTATGTTTGTCAGTCCCGTATACTAGTAATCTCTCAAGACAGATTGGGAGCTCTGCAGTGGAATCTGTCGGCAACTCCCATTACAACAGGTAGTTTGTTGCTATACTAGCAGGAATGAAAACAAAGACGCGCCACCGGAAGGCTGAAGGAGAGTGAAGCGGTCAACATCCGGTCTCTACGCATGGACGTGGGCCCCCAGAGGCAAAATCATCCTCGATGGATTCCCAGATTCCCAGCATAGAATCTACTCTTGTACATTGCTCTTTAAAAAAAAGAAACTATTGGTGTCCGGAAACTTTAAGGACAACTTTAGTTTTTTTCAACCACGGTTCATGTTTTAGGTTGTTATTAGAGAAAGTAAAAGATGAGTGTTAATCTTTTTTCATTTGCTGCTTTCTTTCGTTTTAGGGATTTTAGCTGTTTTTGACAGGGGGGCAGGGGCATTCGAGCATCGGGCTAAATATGTATTTTTTAACAAAATGTTACGGTGATTTCTTTTTTTATGGTTTACTATAGTCCTAATAAACGCCAGGAAATTACATCTGGCCACAGAAGATCACAGGATCTACTGAATGTGAAGGTAGCCTACTGGGGGAAGGCTTATACTGTGTGTATAGGCTAAATATGTCAGTTTGTCACATTCAATAGATCCCGTGATCTTTTTTGGCCAGATGTAATTTCCTGGCGTTTATTAGGACTATAGTAAACCATAAAAAAATAAATCACCATAAAATTGTGTTAAAAAAATCATATTAAGCCCCATGCTCGAATGCCCCCGCCCCCCTGTCAAAAACTGCTAAAATCCCCAAAACGAAAGAAAGCAGCAAATGAAAGAAAATGAACACTCACCTTTTAGTTTCTCTAATAACAACCTAAAACATGAATCTTGGTTGAAAAAAACTAAAGTTGTCCTTTAAGAACGTACGTCTTACTAAATAGGATAATCTCTCCGTTGGCAAAATGGACTTATGATTTTCATACCATGATTTGTTTTGATGTTTTGCCCTCCAGAGCGGCCCTGGAGCAGGTGTTTGACCAGGTGGTCGTGGTGGACCAGCTGGACAGCGGGGACAGCCAGCGCCTGCGCGCCCTGGGACGTCCCGAGCTGGGCGTCACCTTCACCAAGCTGCACTGCTGGACCCTCCTCCAGTACAGGAAGTGTGTGTTCCTGGACGCCGACACACTGGTGAGGTCCGGTTCACCCGTTTATCCCCAATATTAAAGGTATATTCAGTGATTTCACTCAAAAAAACGTAGGTTTCGTTTTTGGCTGTGGGACCCAGCCTTTCGTCCAATCAGGATAGAGTCAAAAACGAAACCTAAGGTTTTTTGACCCCCAGGGGTTAACTGTGGACAGGGAGGAACTCCTTATATGGCCAGCACACTCTATAGTAGAGAGGATTATCACTACAAAACAAAAGAATAAGTTATATTTGAATTAAGTGAAATCACTGAATATACCTTTAAAAGCCACATCAGCGCTGGAAGGGGGGTGCGGAGGGTGCTCCAGCACCCCCTGCTGGTGGAGAGGAGAATCTTTTGACATGTCTATCAGAGTGCTGAATGCACAGCGAGTGAGTTGACAGATAGACACAACATGACGAGATAGCTAAAACGGTAAAACCTATCTAACCCAAACAACAACACAATAATAATCACATACTGTTATTATGATTAACTCGGTTAACTAGGTCCTAAATAAGTCATTATTAGGCCAATTATACCCGAATAAGACCTGGATTTTTTCGCGCGGCCTCGCTGCGCTCGGCCGTGATTTCCCTCCCACCCTTCAGCCCCCCCTAGTATAAATACCTTCCAGCGCCCCTGAAAAGCCATGCAGGGCGATTCAGCAAAATGACTCCTAAAAAGCAGTACGTTCTCAACACTGTTTCGTAGCCAACACAACAAGCGTGTAGATTCTGCTACTTTTACTACCGTTATCATATCATATCGGTTCATATCGGTATCGGCGAATATGCCAGTCTAACCACCGATCCGACACTATGGCAGGTAAATAAAATGTTGGAGTTTGCTTTCGAGTTGCCCAAACTGTAAGTGCACATACTATATGAGTGAGGAGTCTGCTATAAACACAACACGCGATATATAGCTAGATAGCTATAAACACAACACCAGATCACAACACTGGTATTCGGTATCGGTATCAGGATTGGATCGGGAACGAAAAAAGTGTATCGGGACGGACATCCCTATTTACTCAAGTATTGTACTTAAATTAAGGACAACTTTACGGTATTAACTTCGCTTGAATACTTACATTTTTACATATATTTCCCATTTAACTTCTATTTTATACCGTCTATTCGATCTACAAGCATTGTGATAGCAAGTACATTTACACTAGTGTAGTGTAGGGGTTCCCAAACTGTGGTGCGTGCACCCCTTGTGGAGAGCGTGACATGAAAAGGTTAATGCCGGTTTCACCGTAGATGGTGTTATTCAGCACAAACTCCGGTAAACCACTGTTGTAAGGAGATGTACAGAGCAGCTGCGGGAGTATACAGCAGCTGCATGTCTCTCAGTGCAGTGACATTCTGTGATTATTTGCCATAATCATATAAAAAAAAAAGATATAGTTTTCAGCCAAACACAACAAGAGCGCTGGGGGGTGCGTCAGGAGGTAACAGGGGGTGAAGCACTAGACGATGGTAAATGCTGTACCACATGTTGCACAGATAGGTCGATGCCCCCCTTTAAGAGGCCAGCAGCTTCTGTGCATACATCCACATGTGTGGCGGTCACAGACAGACATGGAGACATGGGATCAGTAAACTGACACACACACACACACACACACACACACACACACACAGACACACACACACACGACTCCATAGGGTCTTTGTTCAGCCCAGAGCAAACAGAACAATCTGGTCATGGCTGCAGGCATGTTTGAAGGCCGTGACACCAGCCAAAACGGCGGTGAAACCAGGGTCATGTTCAATGTTCAATGTTCAGCATGTTGACCTGATGCTACAGAACGCTACACACACACGCATGCACGCTACACACACACACACACACATACAGACGGGTCCGTGTCATTATATTCCGACGGCTCGTTATTCCGACATTACGGTACTAACCCTACACGGAAGCCACGGGGTGAGTCTTAACCTATTCTGACCGGAGATCAGATTCATACGAGGTTTCCACTGGACACACACTGGTCTGATTAACCAGCCACGCATGTCGACGCGCACTCCAACATGTGTGATTCGTCGTGAACAAAAGAATCACTTCTAACCCAAAGGGAAACATATTGGAATAGACTGTGTGCACACACACACACACACACACAAACCTCCTCCCTGACCTCCCTCTCTCTCTCTCTCTCTCTCTCTCTCTCTCTCTCTCTCTCTCTCCGCCATGCAGGCTCTGTGCAACGTGGACGAGCTCTTTGAGAGGGAGGAGCTGTCCGCGGCGCCGGACCCCGGCTGGCCCGACTGCTTCAACTCCGGGGTGTTTGTCTTCAGGCCGTCCCTGGACACCCACGCCAGGCTGCTGGAGCACGCACGGCAACGCGGGAGCTTTGACGGTACAGTCGGTGCATCATGCATATTATTAAGCCATTCTGACCTGAGATCAGATTCATACGAGGTTTCCGCCGGACACACACTGGTCTGATGAACCCATTCTGACCTGAGATCAGATTCTAAAAAATGTCAGTCGTTCTTCGATTTTTCAAAAAATAGCAGACCTACAAGCTCGTATCGCGCCACTCGGTGGCGCGATATGAGCTTGTAGATCTGCTATTTTTCAATAGCTAAAGCATAACATGATGCTGACACCAAAATGGGTGCCCGTTCAGAATGGGTTAAGCCAAAGGGACGTCATATTCGTCACGTCACATCAAAATCCAATGCTTGCCTGCCGAGAACGCAATATGGTCTTTTCAGTGAACCGGCATGCGTTTTTCCAAAGCAAAACCTTTGCATTGGGGCGGGCGGAATGGTTAGAGAGAGCCTGCAGCCAGCCCTGGGGAGGTTCCATTCCAGGCCTATATGGACAGCAATGTGTCAAATATGACCTGTCAAAGTTACAGTTTCCCATATCTTTACTTTTGTTTATGATGATTTTTCCGCTTGTTTTTGCCATTGTCTATATATGGCATTTGCGTCTATAGGATAGTGACACCCCCACTTTGGCTCCCAGTTCAGGGTAAGAAAAAACAACATAATTTCTTTGGTTCCAGTGCCGACATACAGGGTTCCTATCCAAGAGCCTTTTGTTTGTAGCACATGGCGTCGAGCTGACCCTCTGCGTTCCCTTGTGCACAGGGGGAGACCAGGGGCTCTTGAACACCTATTTCAGCGACTGGGCAGTGAAGGACATCAGCAGGCATCTGCCCTTTGTGTACAACCTCAGCGCCAGCACAGTGTACAGCTACCTCCCCGCTCTCCAACAGTGAGCGATCCTACATACTGTATACGACCACAATGTACAGCTATACCTCCCTGCTTCAAAACAATGAGTGATCCACTGATCCTACATACAACCACACAGTGTATCCATTATTTATTGACTGGGAGACTGCCATTGGATTTTTTTGAATTTTTGTTTTTTCATTTCATATCAAAGCAGGGAATCACAGCTTCAAATTGACATATTGGTTGTTCAGTTTGACCCACCAGTTTTGGAGATATGGCTTATAGAGTGATGTCTTGCAGAAAACAGCGAGTTGAGAAAACAGGCTTGAAAGGTTCACTTCTGTGGTCTCTAACATTACAATAGCTACATGCTTAAGCATTTTTTTCATATTTACATGTCAATTCCAGCTTTGACACTTATTTCAGACATGCTCTAGTATGTGAAGAGTCTGCCTGTGCTATTAACTCATTTTGAAAAAAAAAAAGAAAAAAGGTTTTTCTCCTCTGGTGAAAAGCTGGAATGTGCGCGATGGCAGTCTCTCAGTCAAATCTGGTCACATTTGAGCCATGGACCACCATCTGATGAGCTTTAGACTATTAAAAACTACTTGCTGGCCTTCACAGCCCATACATCCAAACAGAAAAGTCCAATATGATTGCATTAAACGGCTTTGCCACTCGATTTGCCATTCACTTTATGAATGCGGATACCATTTATACTGAGAGGGTCTAGAGCGCTACGCTACACTAAAACACATGGTCGCGTTATAATCGGAGACTATTTGACGTGTTCTTTTCCCACAAATGAGTCTTGAAAAATGGGGGTCGTCATATAATCAGATCTTATATTCGGTACTAGAGGTCCTGACAGGATATAAACAAGCAGTACTAGAGGTCCTGACAGGATATTAAACTGCAGCAGAACTATTAGGTCCTGGCGGGATAGTGAGCGTATTTCTGCCTTCCCTCAGATTTGGCCACAATGCCAAGATTGTCCACTTCCTGGGGTCCAATAAGCCCTGGAACTGCAGGGCCAGCGCACAGATGATGGAGGCACATACGGAACACAGCACGGAGCGGTTTGTCGCCCTCTGGTGGAAGGAGTACCTCAGTCACACGGCCCCAGTAAAGACACCTTCAAGTCAAGGCACTGGGACCTCACATCAGGTAGGTGTGTTTTATCAACTGTAGGGTAAATACTAGAGATGCGCCGATGTATTTTTGAGGGGCGCTATCCCCTCCTAAATACAGCTTTTTGTCCTGTGTCACATTTGCCAATGAAAGGAGAATAAAAGGAGAATTTACATCATACATTATGTGTCTGAGCAAATCGGCTTTTTGTGGAGCCACACAAACATTAATGTCATGACAATGGATCGCCCATCTTAGATCGTCCTCGTTAATTCTCGTTAATATTATTTGCGTCTGTATAACATGACTGAGAAGTGGTATAGTGTGGGGCATTGTGCAATGCCGTATCTCAGTGACATGAAAGAACTAGGGCATGTTGACAAATGAATTCATGAGGAAGTATGTTCATTTTTTTTATTGGATGATGTACGATAAGAGCACCCCTCACTTCACACGGGAGAGATTGTATCCTTCCCGATACCGATTCGGATACCCACAACTTATGCATTGGTCGACACAGACTAGAGTAGCCTACCGATCCGATACCAGTGTGTGGTCTCGCATAGCCAGACAACTCATCTCCAAATGCACCTCCCAAACTACACCTCCCGAAATCCAAGCAAGGAAGCTCCCATTATAATAATATCTTTACATTTATTTATTTTTATTTCCATTTCTGCTAAGCAGCAAGCTATATATGCTTAGTGCTTACTATTGCTTAGATGACTTTGATTAATATTAGGATAAATTTGCACGACTGTAAAGACGAAACGGAAGTGGGGAGGAGGCTTCACTTCCGCTTAAAGGACAACTTTAGTTTTTTTCAACCAAGGTTCATGTTTTAGTTTGTTATTAGATAAAGTAAAAGATGAGTGTTAATCTTTTTTCATTTGCTGCTTTCTTTCGTTTTAGGGATTTTAGCTGTTTTTGACAGGGGGGCGGGGGCATTCGAGCATTGGGCTAAATATGTATTTCTTTACAGAATTTTATGGTGATTTATTTTTTTATGGTTTACTATAGTCCCAATATAGCCAGGAAATTACATCTGGCCACAGAAGATCACAGGATCTACTGAATGTGAAGGTAGCCTACTGGGGGAAGGCTTATACTGTGTGTATAGGCTCAATATGTCAGTTTGTCACATTCAATAGATCCTGTGATCTTTTGTGGCCAGATGTAATTTCTTGGGGTCTAGTAGGCCTATAGTAAATAATAAAATAAATAAATCACCATAACATTTTGTAAAAAAAATACATATTTAGCCCCATGCTCGAATGCCCCCGCCCCCCTGTCAAAAACTGCTAAAATCCTTAAAATGAAAGAAAGCAGCAAATGAAAGAAAATTAACACTCATCTTTTACTTTCTCTAATAACAACCTAAAACATGAACCTTGGTTGAAAAAAACTAAAGTTGTCCTTTAATCGCTTACTCATGATAGAGCTTCTGTTCTCCAAAATGTATGCATTTGAAAATTGTAAAAACAGTCTGGCAACGCGAGACTATACAGTGTGTGTGACCCCAGTCACCAAAGTACAAGAAAATGCATATAGGCTGCATAACATAACAAGAGCACATCTACTGAACAACAACGGCTGACCTTTTAAAGTCAATATTTGTGCATACGTAGCCAGCTACGTATGTGTGTTCTGTACATTGTAAACCACCATGGTTTTGGTTTATCTGCAAAAAAAGAGTCACAGACCACCCACACACAGAGCCAGGTGCGAGAGTCCAACAGGCACTTCTGTCCATCTATCTGTCTGTCCATCTGATTGTCCCTCTGTCTGTCCGTCTGTCCGCCTCGTCTTGGCAGAGCTGGCGGAGAGAAGAAGCCAAGGGGAACCTGGACGTGTCCAACTCGCTGCTCGCACGTTTCGCCGTCGACCAGCAGAGGCCCACATCACCACCAACACCGACAGACATGAGGGGGGCGGTGAGTGTACAAATCAAAAAAGTGCATTATTTCTCTAGAGTTATTGTTGTCGTTGACAGTGGTCTGTCTGTCTGTCTGTGTCTTACTGTACTTGGCCAAAATATGTCCCCATAACTATAAACTAAAGTAGACTTTGAGGTCATTTGTGAGGTGAATTATCCTGGTCCTCACAAGAGAACTGGTTGTCTTTGTGAAAAGATTACAGCAATTTGTTGATGTGAAAAATACTACTTTTACTTGTTTTTAAAAGCATGTACCGGTCTCTTGGACATAATTTGCACCACAACTGCCTAAAAGTTATAGCTAAGCTATATTACTTGTTTTGGACAGCCCATAGGCCAATTATTTGTTTACAAACATTGAGACTGGTAGCACGGGTGACTGTTTCATGTAATCAATTCCCAACAGATCTCCAAACCTGTTGTTTTGGGGAGTGCTGGTTTTACTTCCCTGGGTGCACCTACTCTAGGAGACATTTAGACTTGCGCATTGTCGCATACATTGCGCAACAGTATTGCACGCAGAGAACAGCTGATATACAAGCTCACATCGCATCGCAGATGCGACTGTTGTGAGCGTAGAGGTCTGCGTGCGCGACACCACCGCGGGATGAAGCATGAATTGGCATAACTCATGCTGTAGGGCTAGATTTAAAATGGTAACAAAATAAATAATAATAATAATACTACATACTAAAATCTAGATGTGCTCACAGCAATAGTAATACAAGCGTGTGGGACATGAACGTCTGTGTTTGTGTGTGTTTGTGTGTGCACCACTGCACCAGAGTCTAATCAGTTTAGGGATTTGGGATTTAAGGACCTCCACTAACTGTGTTTAGTGCAATGACACGCTGTAATGTTCCCCTTTATTAATTCAGGGAGGTCAATTGACAGCCAGCTTTCTTTTCCAATGACGCCCTGATTACAGTAAATCCATAAGTTATACATAACATACAATTTAAATCCAAATACAACACAAGATATATAGACATTTCAGAATGATTCAGCTAGATTTCAGAGTATCCCTTAGTAGACTTTTAAATCAATCAAATTAAATCAAGTTCTTAAAACTGATTGTAGAGAGTTCCACATGTGAGGGGCAAAGTAAGTAATGAAAAGCAGTCCTCTTACCCAGTTCATGATTAACATTGGGGATTTAGTCTTGAGAACGGGTGTGATGATGGCCAACTTTAGGCTGCTAAGATAATTAGGCAATTAAGGCTTTATAGATAAAAACAGTGCAAAGCTGTTCTCGTCTCATAACCAACCTTTTCAGCCTACAGTAATAAGTGAGAAACCCAAAACTATGAGCCTGTGACGTTATTATTAGTCTATATGTACAGTACAAGCAATGAGTTACATCCCCACACATCACCACCCAGGCTCACTCAATGTCCCCACCCGGGCCCTGCAGGGAGCTGTGAAGAGCCCAGTCCAAATGTCTTCTACCCGTTCCTTACACTCACAAGTCACACACGGATGGTCTACTCCAGGCCTTCTCCAAGTGGCTGCCGTGGCCCCCTAGGGCAGTGGTTCCCAAAGTGGGGTCCAGGGACCCCTAGGGTCCCAGCTAAATGATAATTGCGAACGCAGTGAGCCACTTACTATGACAGCAAGGGCTGAATGTCTGTGTGTGTGTCTGTGTGTCTGTGTGTGTGTCTGTCCCACTGTTACACCACCCGCCCGCCACCAGAGGGCGCAGCTGTAGCACACACACACACAGGGCGCAGCTGTAGCACACACACACACACACACACACACACACACACACACACACACGCGCGCGCACACACACGCACACACACACACACGCACACACAACCACACACACACAAGCTGCGTTCGCTTCACGCGTTTGCGCGTCTTACTTGTTAGATAATTATACACTCTCAGAGTTAAATTAACTTTGCTTTTACAATATACATTGGGGTCCCAGAGATAGAAATGCCATTAAATGAGGGACCGTAGCCTCTAATTCAGGTCAAACAGTGTGCCCTTGAAATGAAAATGGTTGAAAATCACTGTAAAAACCTTCTCTTAGGTTGGCATATATTTTCAAATGTGGGGTCCGCAGGCTAATGTGTATCACTTTGGGGGTCCTTGCCATGAAAACGTTTGAGAAACCCTGCCCTAGCATGCCTTGATTGTGGTGCCTCTCAGAGCTCAGAATACTGTAATAATATTTGGAATGTATCAATGTCACTTCATTTAGACCCTCTATACTCACTGCCTTGTTCTTGACCTAAAGCACAATGTGATTTTCCCCATGGTGCTACTGGTGAAATTCACAAAGCGGTATTTGTGTTCCGTTGTGTTGTTTTTTGGGGACAACAATGTGTGCAGAGTTCACCAGCAGAAGATCACATGTCGGGTGACGAGCGAGGGACAGAGAACCAGGACGACCCGCCCGGAACTACAGAGGGAACCGAGGAAACCAACGGAACCTCCGAGACCCACGCAGAACCGGTATTTATACGCGGTATATGTTCTAGTAGAGAGTAGAGACCCAGGCAGAGACGGTATTTACTATTTATACGTATATATGTTCTAGTAGAGTACCCACGCAGAACCGGTATGTAGAACATGTTCCATCACACACATAGTAAAGACCCACACAGAACCTTTACGTCTAGAACCGTCCTATCACACACACCGATACTGTATGTTTGTGTATGTGTTGTGCGTCCTTTCAAATCATTGATTTGGATTCCCAGGGGGGTTCGAGCAGGCAACGTGTGTTGGTACAGTAGCTAGCTAGTTTGCAATAAACTGTGATAAGCAAACAACTGAACAAGATACAATTCAGGCATTTAGCAGACGCTCTTAATCCAGAGCGATTTACATTAAGCAATAACAAAAAAAACATGATGGTCTGGCCATATTGCAATAAGGGCTTCTATCTCTTCAAGTTCATTAGAGTTAGACCACGTGTGACATCCTTACGCGTCGCTGTGTAATAATGCCTTCTCGTGTGCCAAATACCAACTTCTTCATCCCACAATGGTACATTCATTCATACATGTTTAATGCGTTCACACCTGCAGTGATCCGCACTCCGCTGCTTTTTGAAACCCCCGGCGGAGTAGAATGCGGTTCTTTGGTGCGCATTAGGATTCGAGTGAGCCATCACACCTGCCAAACAAAGTGCACTTTCTGACAATTCACAGCAGGATTCGTTTTAATCGCAGTAAAGCTTTCTGGTGTGACCGTAGCCTCTCTGTTGTTGAGGTGGTACGCCGCCGACACTGTCTCACCTGTGCTGAGCTGCAGATATAGGCTACAGTGTTTAACTGTCACTACGGATTTGGCTGTGGTTTTGCGACGTGAGTGCCTAATATAGCCTGATTTAAAAGTGTTGTGGCGGTGTTAGGATTAGGCATTCTGCATGCCTGCCAGGAAGTGCATGCACCACCCAGTTTAGTAGTCTGTAGTCTGTTTGTAGTACTTCTAAAGTTTTGTGGTACTTGGCGGTAGAAATGATTCGTACTTTGCCTATACTGGAGTTGAGTAGTTAAGGCCAGTTGAGGTCCTGCATCTCATTCAGCCTGCCACTGACTGGCAAACAAACACCGAGAGGCGCATGTTTTCCCTGCCAGGCATCCAGAATTATTCGTATAGAACACAAGCGGCACTGTGTGTTTATCTGCCGTGGGACGGTTGGAGGAGGTGACTTTGATCCAGAAGCACCCGTTATCTCTAGCCACCTCTTGTCACACACGCTGGCAGAAAGAAGAACCTTCACTACAGACACAACCACAAACACTCTCCCCTCCTCCATGAGAATCTGGGGTGGTTTATTATGCCCTTACAACCGGGAAAGCATCCGCGTCGTTTTAGATTTTAGCTATATGTATTGTCTCTGTATGTCCAAAACTGTTACTTTTCAGAATTCAAAAGCATCAAAAGTAGCAGATGTGTGATCAAGTAGGGGCATAACCACAAAAGTTTAGAAAATGGAGATGAGAGGTTTCTGCCCCGAAAACAAATATGTAAAAATGTATCAAATCAATCAAAACTAATTGGCTCAGGAACCCGACAAAAATATAAGAAATCTCCATGAATTAAAAGGCTTCTTCACAGGTGGTGTAATTGATATAAAACTACTCCCATGTTCACCCTATCTTCATATATTACAATATGTTTTTCAGAAAGGCATTTGTAGAATCGGGTCTAAATGAGTTATTAGATTGTCGAGTTGTTATCCGGCAACAGACTGAGGGCATGGCCGAGCTCCTCTCCTGGTTTAATTTGAAGTCTTTCATCTCCCTCACACTGAACTCTCCTCAGGGGCGGTGCCAATGGACTTAACATCCGGGCTTGTTGCCAGTGGGAGAAGAAGTACTTTTTTCAAGTATTGACAACAAAATAACGAATACGATTAAGACCTGAGAGGCCAATTCTAAAAATGCCTTCTAAACTAAACATTTCAAACACTTTCGCGATGTTTCAAAAATGTAAAAAAAAAAAAAAAAAAAAATAGCAAGTGTACAAGCCACTATACGTGCCGTGCTGCGAGCTTGCGTATCTGCTATTTTTTTAACCCATTCTGGACGGGAACCCCTTTTGATGTTTTAAATATAAAATAGCAGATCTACAAGCTCATATTGTGGCACCGAGTGCCTACTATTTTTTTTTTAAATCATAAAAATGTCGTGCAAATCTTTGAATACGGTATATATATTCTTTCAGAGCGAACGTTTTTAACTCAAACCTTTGCTTCTGGGGGGGGTCCCTGGAACAACATACTGTATTTTCAGATGGGGGTCGGCAGAACATTAAATTGTTTGAGAACCACTGACATAGAAATTTCCAGATTTAGTGCATAGCCGAAGTGTGAAAGCCGAAGTAGCCTCAATAAGCCAATCTACATTGTGGCTTGTCGATCGGCTATACTTTCGAATAGCGACACCACCCATTTTCAATCTATACTGTATAATTGATCCTCACTAATATTCACACGTTCAATGATGACGGGAAAAATATCTAATAGTAATTGTGATGATTTGCGTCACAATCAATCGCCAAGTAAATATTTCATAATCGCGACAGCCCTGCTTTCCAGCGGTGCTCGTCGCAGATGCCGTGACATGTTGCGTCTCTTTCCCCCCCCCCAAAAAAACATGGTTTTGTAGACGGCGTTTGTGTCGGCCGAAGCCGCCGCATCGGAGACGGATCAGCTGGAGCATCGGAGACAGTGGGAGGAGGGCCAGGCAGATTACCTGGGCAGGGATGCCTTCGACAACATCCAGAGGAAACTGGACAGGTTCCTGGATTAACCAATTCTGACCTGAGATCAGATTCTAAAAATGTCTATTACATCCTGACAGTTTCATTATTAACCCATTCTGACCTGAGATCAGATTCTAAAAGTGTCTTCGATTTTTCAAAAATAGCAGACCTACAAGCTCGTATCGCGCCACTCGGTGGCGCGATATGAGCTTGTAGATCTGCTATTTTTCAATAGCTAAAGCATAACATGATGCCGACACCAAAATGGGTGCCCGGTCAGAATGGGTTAAAACATGAGGCCCTTTCTACAAAATGCCTTGTAAAGCAGTAGTTCTCAAACTGTTCCATGCAAAGGATAATATGGTCGGGGATCTACAAGTCAAAACTTTCAAATCTTTTGCTTCTTTCTTATATTATTTGACAATTTGGCCAATGTTTGACCAGTTTAGATTGTTTATTTTGTTGATTACTTTTGATGCAGTAATGCGTTAAATTTAATTTTTTTGTATTAAAACTATCTTAAGTCCTTAAATTGTCATGACTTTTACTGTCATCTGGATCCCCCCAAATCATGAGGCGACCCACAGGTTGAAGAACCACTGCACTGTAATACTCTGTGGGTTGGAGTAGATGGATGGTGTGGGAAATGGAAATCATGACCCCAACACACAAAGAGAAGATTATTTTGTGTTTTATTTGTAGTTTGGGTACATTTTTTTATAGGATTATTAATTTGATATATTGTGGTGTACTGTATGTGATGACTGCATGTGTTTTTATTTCCATGATCAATAAAGATAACAAAAGTACCAGTGAGTTACAGTGGTGTGTAAAGCAGTGGTTCCCAAACTTTTTCCTGTCAAGGACCCCCAAAATGACACCAATTAGCCTGTGGACCCCCATTTCTAAATATATGCCTAGCACCCCCCATAGGCCCATAAGAGAAGATCTGTATGGCTCTAGCTTTCAACCATTATAATTTCAACGACCCTCAGTTTGATACAGGCAATAAGATACGGACCCCCATTTAATGGTATTTCTATCTCTGGGACCCCAATGTATATTGTAAAATCATTGTTAATTTAAAGCGCAAATAACATGCATTTTAAAACTGCTTTTAATATTTAATAATCATATGGTCTATGTCCCTCAATGTTATTACTTGCGCAAGCAGAGCGCGCAAGTAATCGGTTCGCCCGGTCTCCTTCGTCGTGACAGCTGTTCCGCCATTCGAGGCTTACGCAGAAAAACATCAAATCTGTGCCTGTATTGCTGGACCAATGATGACGAAATGACCGTATTTCTTACGTCATCATTTAGAGCTAGTCATACGTATACTATATACATAATCAGTAAAAAATAAAATAGCAAATTGTGCCTGATCTGCTGGGACCAGAGTACGTGGTGTGTATGTGTATGACTAGCTCTAAATGATGACGTAAGAAATATGGTCATTTCGTCATCATTGGTCCAGCAAAACAGGCACAGATTTTATGTTTTTCTGCGTAAGCCTCAAATGGCGGAACAGCTGTCACGGTTTTTGGCGCAAAGTAACCACAGAATACCGCTAATCAACTTACAACTACACACTTTATACAGTATAGAGTATAGAGTATATATGTATACATATATAGTATATGCCTATATACTATATATATTTCTTACGTCATCATTTAGAGCTAGTCATACGTATACTATATACATAATCACTAAAAAATAAAATAGCAAATTGTGCCTGATCTGCTGGGACCAGAGTACGTGGTGTGTGTGTGTATGTGTATGACTAGCTCTAAATGATGACGTAAGAAATATGGTCATTTCGTCATCATTGGTCCAGCAAAACAGGCACAGATTTGATGTTTTGATGTCTATCATCTCCGACTTCTGCAATTATGATAATAGGAGATTTCAATGAAGACCATAATACTGAGATAGAAAGAAGTATAAAGACCTACATGTCAAAATTAGGCTTTAAACAATTAAATACAAATCCAACTACAGATTACGGAAGTATTTTAGATCATGTATATTTTAACAAATGTGAAAGTATTATTAAAGAAATTGAGTTAGAGATACATATTACTCTGATCATGATTTAGTATTAATATCACTATAGTCCAACATGAAATAGATTTAAAATGATTGACAATTTACAATAAATAATACTTTGTTAATACAATAATTATACTGTATAATATATTTTAATTCAGTTTATATACTTTTTTTTCTAGGTGTTTACATGCATAAAGTAGATAGGTAGTAAATAGTTACACCTAATAATTAGACATTTCAAATGTTCCTTCACAGAGATATTGAGATTCCACCGTTTACAGAAAAATTATACTGTATAACATATTTTAATTCAGTTTATATACCCTTTTTTTCAACACATATAAATGATTTATTTGTCTCTGAAAAACTAAAAAGGGATCAAGAATATATCTACAACGATAAAACAGTATTTCTTATATAGATAGAAACTTGAATCATAATTAATAATACTAGATGTTTATATGTATGAAGTAGGTAGCAAATAGTTACATCTAAACATTAATCATTTCAAACGTTCCTTCACAAAGATACTGAGATTTGACAGTTTACAGCGGTCGAAAGGACTTGCGCGCTCTGCTTGCGCACTAGTTGGCCATTTATGGCCTACTAGTGTGCAACAAGCAAGTATGCACTCGACAGAGTGCAGTTCTAGTTTCTAATGGTTTGAGCCTCAATCACCACTCTGATATAACCAGGCCTTGTCATTTATTTCTGGACTTTGAAAGCAGTTTTAGCTGCAGTACCACAATGTCCTGAGGTGGTGGGGGTGCTGATATGCAGATTATTTAATATTTGAGTCATTATAATACTGATGCTAGATAAAACCAGGCTTGTTTCCATTCCATGCCAGCTTGGAAAATCAACAATGGTGGACATTGTAAACAAAGTGGAAATGCAAATTTGGGACTGAAGAAGAGGAGGAATTATACAAAGTAGGGTGACATTGATGACATCACGATGAGGCCAAAATCAGCCGAGCTGTTCCTGAGAGCAATTTCCATTAAAACACCTATATGATATGAAGGCCTGATTGTTCAAAATAGGTTATTTGTGGGGATAGAAAACACACATGGGAGCCCCAAAAACACAAAAGAAATAGAAAAAGTTGAATTTTATGTTATAGGTCCTTTAACTCTGAGAGTGTACAAATGGAACCAAATGGACCCGGTGCATCCATTTGGTTCCATTTGTACACTCTCTGAGTTACAGTCCCATAACGGTCCATTTGGTTCCTAACTATCCTTTAGCTGGGGACGCCCTGGAACTGCCTCAAGGTCTAGCCTGGATACAGCCCAAAGACCCCGCCCACTCTCTGAGTGGACTGCGTCTCTTGGTCTGGTGTTGTGCTGTGAACCTATCATTTCTTCGGTACAAAAATGTATTATCCAATGAGAATCGGTGGTGGGGGGGTGGGTCTAACGAACAACCAATCAGCGCCGAGGCCCGTTTTCAGCGTCATCACACAGCGCAACACACATGAGGAAGGAGGGAAAAACAACAACAATGGCTATTGGTTGAGGGAAATTCTAATCCCCTCCCCCTTGAAATCGCTCAGACGGGAGACAATGTCAGACTGAAGCTTCAAGAACAGTCTGATAATCAGGCTACTCAAGGACCCAACATTAGGAACCACTGGTGTAAAGTAACTATAAGTAGCCTACTGTACTTACTATTACTCCACTTACATTTATTTTAAAACATTAGTTACTTTGTAGATTTGGATTATTACGGTATTACAAAACATGCTTTACATCTCTGTAAATAATATTATATTCATAGATCAGGAATAGGAGTATTTTCGGTGGCAGTTTGAAGCTCAGGTCATAACATTTATCTTTTCGTCCTAGTGAATGGAAGCGGTCAGATGAAGAGGTCTAATCACTGACTCAGTGACTTTACAACCGAGCCTGTGTGTGTGTGTGTGTGTGTGTGTGTGTGTGTGTGTGTGTTGTGCATTTCCCCCGAAATGCGCAGACCCGTGGCCCTCCCTGCTGAGTCAGCGTACAACTTGGCAAACTATTCAATAAGATAGCTTTCTACAACTGAGTCAAGTTAGTTTTAAATGCATTTAATGGATTCCCATTTCAGATGGATCTTTCTCTCTCTCTCTCTCTCTCTCTGCCCACATTCACAGTATTTAATAAAGAGGGGTTTATAAATCGAATCGAACGAAAGGCTGAACACATCTTCAGGTATGGAACACACAGCAAACACCTCTCTTCTCATGTGCTTCCACGTCAGTCGTGCAAATGTAAAAGTACCTGCAGTGTGTTCATTGTTCCACTAGGGGTCACTGTGGCTTTTTGACTCAATCCGCCAGGCCCATGATGCACACACACACACACACACACACACACACACACACACACACACACACACAGAGCTGAGCTGACTGCAGGTGCGTGCGTGCGTGCGTGCGTGTGTGTGATCCAGTCCACTGGGAACAATACATTGTACAGCCCTCTTGTAATTTACACAGTCACGCCTCCTATAGTGGCCTACTGTTAATACTACCAGCACAGTGACAGGAGATTGGATGATAGGGTGTGGGGGGGGGGGGGGGGGGGGGATAGAGATAGAGACGGAGAGGGGAGGAAAGTGCGGAGATGGGAGAGAGAGAGAGAAGGCACATTGAGGTGAGCACACATAGCCTGCCAGAGAATGTCGAATAACACACCTTCACTGTAAGATATAACCACGCCACCATAAATCCTAACGTCTAAACATATGTTGCGATATCATGTGGGTGCTCAAACGTTTTCAATGACACCCCCCCCCCCCCCCATATTTTGTTCCGCAGGGACCCCCTGATGCAATGATTTGAGTTAAAAATGCTTGTGTCCGGCTAGCTCAGTCGGTATATAGAGCCTTTGAACCACAAGTTCATGGGTTCGATCCCGGGCAACCACCAACTCAGCGTATGAGTAGCACGGCTTGGGTGCGGCAAGTCGTGCGGGAAGCACTGGGAGCTGATGGTAGGTGTGGGCGCTCCACCTCAGCAATCCATCTCCCAGGGGATGCATAAATGGTAAATGGGTGCATTTATATAGCGCCTTTATCCAAGGCGCTTTACAGAGATTGTGCATTACATTCACCCATTCATACACCGATGGCAGCGGAAACCATGCAAGGCACCAACTAGCACATCGGGAGCAATTAGGGGTTCAGTGTCTTGCTCAAGGACACTTCGACAGTAACTCTGGGGAAGCCCGGGTTCGAACTGGCAACCTTACAGTTACCATCCAGGCACTCTACCCCTGAGCCACCGCCGCCCCCCATGCAATGCAATGCATGCAATGGAGCCAGTAGCCTCTACACTGGAGCCTACTGACTGACCAGTAGCCTCTACTGGAGCCTACTGACTGACCAGTAGCCTCTACACTGGAGCCTACTGACTGACCAATAGCCTCTACTGGAGCCTACTGACTGACCAGTAGCCTCTACACTGGAGCCTACTGACTGACCAGTAGCCTCTACTGGAGACTACTGACTGACCAGTAGCCTCTACACTGGAGACTACTGACTGACCAGTAGCCTCTACTGGAGCCTACTGACTGACCAGTAGCCTCTACTGGAGCCTACTACTGACTGCGATTAGGAAACGCAGAAGTGAAATTACTGCCGCCGAAGAGAAAGCATTGTGAAAACAGGAAGACTGAGGTTAGGGTTCTGGTTTAAGGACTTGAACTTCAGTGTTTTGTACAGAGTCTGGGCAATTATGTTTTAGTCATACCTACTGGTTGATAACATTCAAATCGGCTACTGTTATAGTACATTAGGACCGGACTCCAGTCCAGTGCCAGGTGGAGAAACCAGCTCCATTTTTTAATTTGAGAGTATAACAATGATATCTGTATATTGGCTGCTGCTCCCAGTCAGTCAGTCAGTCAGTCAGTCAGAGCTGCCTCAGCTGGCCCCGTTATACCCTCTCGGCCCAACGTGGAGCTGACACCGCCGTGAACCCCCGGGCTCAGAATTCCACGGCGTCGGAGTGTTTGTTTTGACACGTGTGGGACGTCTGAAGGCCAGACGGACCCTCAGACATTCCTCCCAGCCACGCAGGGCACAGACAGACAGACAGGTATAGCCTACACACCGCCTCAGTCTCAGGTGGAATGTGGAACTCGTGCAAACGGCCTGCACGGTTCAATTATTTGTTTTTTTTAACTAGCCCATTCTGACCTGAGATCAGATTCATACGAGGTTTCCACTGGACACACACTGGTCTGATGAACCCATTCTGACCTGAGTTCAGATTCTAAAAATGTCAGTCGTTCTTCGATTTTTCAAAAATAGCAGACCTACAAGCTCGTATCGCGCCACTCGGTGGCGCGATATGAGCTTGTAGATCTGCTATTTTTCAACACCAAAATGGGTGCCCGGTCAGAATGGGCTAGACTACATGTGCTAGCAATAATATATGGCAACAAGATACTGGATCAAATATAATACAGGTTAAATAAAGAGGTGGAGCTAAAAGAGGTACAGTATATGGCAGAAATGGATAGCGGATTCATATGTTTATCACTGCATTAAATATAGCATTGGAGAGAGGAGAGTGTACTGAATGTAACTTGTATCCTATATACCGACTGACCTGCCAGGGAGGAGCCCCCACCGGCAGGACGTATACTTATACTATACTTACTGTAGAGCCTTCTTCCTTCCGCCCTACACTCCCTGCTGACAGGTGCAGAGTACATGGAGTATCGTGTATCACCCTCGCCTCCCCCCCCCCCGGCTTCCCTCCCCAGGGGTCCTTGAGGAAGTTCCAGGGGGTCCCCAGCTAAATGATAGTTTGGAACCAATTGGACCCTTATGGGTCTGTAACTCCCATTTGCACACTCTCAGAGTTAAACTAATGGTGATTTTTTACAATATAAATTGGGGGTCCCAGAGGTAGAAATGCCATTAAATGGGGCGTCCGTAGACTAATGCATGTCAAACTGGGGGTCCTTGAAATGAAACGGGTTGAGAATCTCTGCTAGAGCCGTACAAATCTTCTCTTATGGGGGTCCCTGGCTTTTCAAATGGGGGTCTGCGGGCTGATTAGTTTTAATGTGGGGGTCCTTGACATGCATGAAAAGGTTTGGGAACCACTGGTCGACTCTACAGTACACAAACACATGGAGTTGAACTTGAACTTGAACCCTAGCGCCCCTTATTCTGGGGGGGGGGGGGGGTGTTCACTGATTATAGAGTAGGAGTCTAGACCCCCAAATTGGCACTAATTGACCTGCGGACCCCCATTTGAAAAGATATGCCAGGGAAGAGAAGAGTTTTACAGCTCTAGCAGTGATTCTCAACCATTTTCATTTCAACAACCCTCAGTTTGATATGCAATATAGGCTACATTTCTATCTCTGAGACCCCAATTTGTATTGCTAAATCAATGTGTACAAATGGAACTAAATGGACGCGTTAGGTTTAGGGTACAGACCCATATTTTCCCATTTCTCCATTGCTCTGTAAAGCACCACCAACGAAAACTAAATAAAAACATAATAAAAACTAATAAGCTATGAGGACTAAAAATACGACTAAATATACTGACAAATTCCAATCAATAAATACAAACTAGACTAAAATGTTAGAAGAGATCTACTGTAGTAGAACTAAGACCTTTTATGTCGACTAAGTCAACTGTAGATTTAGTAAAATCTTGTGATATTTAGTTGACTAAAACATTTCAGATGACTAAATGGAATTGTATTCAATAGACTTATTAGACTATGACCAAAAGTACGGTGAGGCCTGGAGGGTCATTAACCCATTCTGACCGGGCCACCCATTTTGGTGTTGGCATCATGTTATGCTTTAGCTATTGAAAAATAGCAGATCTACAAGCTCATAGCGCGCCACCGAGTGGCGCGCTACGAGCTTGTAGGTCTGCTATTTTTGAAAAATCGAAGAACGACTGACATTTTTTAGAATCTGATCTCAGGTCAGAATGGGTCAATCAGACCAATGTGTGTCCAGTGGAAACCTCGTGTGAATCTGATCTCAGGTCAGAATGTGTTAATGAAATGAACGGACGGAAGAGGACCAAGGAGGGACAGGTGGAGGGGCTCAGCCCTGAGGAAAGGGTGAACACCTGGTTTAACCATTTCCATAAGGGTTGCTGGGAACAACAGTTGGAGAGGAGGAAGACACACCACCATTCCTCCAGAACCTCAACATCGATGATGCTGGCCCCCCTTCACGGTCAGTGAGTTTGTCACGGCGAAAAAGCCACACTGAGAGTGGGCAAAAGTGCTGGGCCGGCCGGACGCCATCCCCCCCAGAGGTCGTAAAGAACTGTGGTCTTGACAGCATCATCCTACAGTTCTGTAACCTCGCCTTGCTAAACAACAAGCAGCCTGACATATGGTCTCTCTCCCAACATCACCCCAGTGCCCAAGGCTGGGGACCTCTCGAAGCCAGACAACTACCGAGGCATCAGTCGGACGCGCATCACCGCGAGCTCCCAATGCGCATTGTGAGCATCGGGGGACCCCCGGGGGTCCTTGAGGGAGTTCCAGGGGGTCCCCAACTAAATGATAGTTAGGAACCAAATGGACCCTTATGGGACTGAAACGCAGAGAGTGTAACGGGTCCATTTGGTTCCATTTGTACACTCGCAGTGTTAAATTAACAGTGGTTTTACAATATACTGTGCATTGGGGTCCCAGATATTTGCGGCAAAGAGATTAGGTGTAGAAGGAAAGCAGAGCACACCAAATACAGAGCAAACCTCAGGTACGTTTCACTGATTATAGAGGAGTCTAAAATGGTTATAAAGAGCTTTTCCACAGATAATGTATGCCGTTCTCTTATCTACATGGTGTCACACAAATTATGGCCTAGTATGTGCAAAAAAGGGGAAAGGAATCAACGTCAGGTGAGTGTGTTGGTAGTGAAAACAAAGGTTCTTGTGTGGATTTGAACAATGAATATTTGAATAATGAATGCGTTTCATAATGGTGGTCGTTGCAGGTTCCTGCATGCGGTTACAATACATAACCACCATAGTGTAGTGCTAGAATAGGACAGAATAAATATATATATATCACTGCATTCTCAACCTTTTCAGGCCGTGACCTTTTTTTGATGCGAGGAAAATGAAAGCCTGGGTACCGAGGCTGCCGTGACTCCACCCTGATTAGCACTTGGAATTGTATAGGAGTTAGTTTGACCTGGTTCCATAGATCAGTGCATGGTTCCTAGTAGGAGTTAGTTTAGCAATTCTCCTGAATGCTGCCTTCCGGCATGGCATGGAAAGGAGTGGCTGCATTTGCATTTCTTTCACCATAGTAAATGCTGCATTCGTGGTCTGGAAAGGGCAGTTGTTTCACAGGGCAAAAGGGTAAAAGGGCAGGGGCTGAAGCCCCCTTTGATGTCTATGTGTGCACGTCCCCGCTCTCCAAATGACGTGCCCGCTGGGAAAAGTGGCGTGTCATTAACGGACTTCACCACTGGTGGAGCCACTGATCATATTAGGCGGAATGGCTTTGGAGAATAATTAAAGTGGTCACGCAACAGTTAGCGCCCATTATGACGAGTGGAGCAGCCATGCTTCAACAGTTAGCAAGCCAGCAGCCATTAGGAGTGTGGACCTATGCTTCAGAGCAGTTTGCCCCATGCCACAGCAGCTGGTGGCACTTACGGTTCTGTGACAGCTATGAGCTTGTTGATTTTTCATCCAAAAACTCTCTGTGTCTGTCTGTCTGTCTGTCTGTCTGTCTGTCTGTCTGTCTGTCTGTGTGTGTTTGTGTGTGTGTGACGTGTGTGTGTGTACACCACTGCATGTCTGAGATAACCCCTGCCTGTGGTGGTCGACTTGACACATGCACGCACGCACGCACGCACACAGACCCATGCATGCAATGCACACTCTGAATAAAACTTAATGAATGTATTTTATTAGGCAAAGTTTTTAATTAGCCACAGTGCTTGGAGCAAACATCTAGAAAGCAGGAAACTCGTCAAGAAAACATTGCTTTAATGTTTTCCTTTCCACACTCTGGGAGCACTTTGCAAAGAACACATTCTACGAGTGTTTCCCTCGTTTTTCTTTTAATATGAGGCTAAACCAGTGCAACTGGAACTTTGAGTAGCCTACCACTCACAAAAGGATCCCCAGAACAACAAACATGTATTTATCCGTGGAGTGGACACACATTTGAACATATCTTGTGCTAGGAATAACCCCCCCCTATTAGATTTGTTGTTCAAATGTTTTAAAGACATACTTTAAAGGTATATTCAGTGATTTCACTTAATTCAAATATCACTTATTTTTTTGTTTTGTTGTGATAATCCTCTCTACTATAGTGTGCTGACCATATAAGGAGTTCCTCCCTGTCCCCAGTTAACCCCTGGGGGTCAAAAAACATTAGGTTTCGTTTTTTACTCTCTATCCTGATTGGACGAAAGGCTTAGGTCCCAGCCAAAAACGAAACCTAAGGTTTTTTGAGTGAAATCACTGAATATACCTTTAAATTAGACAATGTAAATATAGGCTCAAAACTGTTCATACTGGGGACAGCCCCTATACTTAAATACACCTATACAGGGTCCCTGCCCCCTGGAACCCCCTAGGGGGCCCCTCCAACAGCCCCTATACCCAAATACACCTATACAGGGTCCCTGGAACCCCCTAGGGGGCCCCTCCAACAGCCCCTATACCCAAATACACCTATACGGGGTCCCTGGAACCCCCTAGGGGACCCATAACAGCCCCTATACCCAAATACACCTATACAGGGTCCCTGGAACCCCCTAGGGGACCCCCAACAGCCCCTATACCTAAATACACCTATACGGGTCCCTGTAGCCTACTTTGAGAACCACTGGGCCTAACACTTGTTGTGTGAACTCTTCTATGCAATGGATATTTAAATATATTATACTATAAAAGAAAAAGAATAAGAAAGAAGAAGAAAGATGCAATTTTGATAACTTGCAAGGAGTACACGTTACGTTAACGCTGAAATAGCGTTAGAGGCCCTTCGACAAGCCACTCAAATTGGGTGTTGATTGTGCTATTATGGTTTTCATGTTTCACAAAATGCACACACACACACACACACACACACACACACACACACACACACACACACACACACACACACACACACACACACACACACACACACACACACACACACACACACACACACACACACACACACACACACACACACACACACAAAAGCTTGATACTTGAAACAACCAGCCAGCGCTGGGCTGGGCCGACTTCACAGCAGCAGTACAATTTCAGAAAGTGGTCATAGCTTCAATGCATTGTCTGTCACGGACGGAGAGGAGCGACCACGGCTTTCCCCAAGAGACAGAGCCAGCAAAATGTCCGAGTGGCGGCCAGGCAAGAGTGGCAGGCAGCCACCCAGAAGCGTGCTTTTGTCTGAAGTAGGCATGGAATAGGTTTATTCACTCCACACCAAAAAACCCATTCTGACCTGAGATCAGATTCTAAAAATGTCTTCTACATCCTGACAGTTTTCTGAAAAAGCCATGTTTCTATATGTCAGCCGTTCTTAATAGCAGACCTACAAGCTCGTAGCGCGCCACTCGGTGGCGCGCTATGAGCTTGTAGATCTGCTATTTTTAAATAGCTAAAGCATAACGTAATGCTAACACCAAAAGGGGTTCCCTCCTAAAATGGCTTAAAAAAAAGCATTATATATTTTCTCAAAAACACAATAGCTGCACGGTAAACAGTTTACACGAAGAGAAGGAAACAATGAAATACTAATCACATGACCCAAAGATAAAAGTCACACCATGTACATTATATTCTCCTCCACGGCTTATCTATCTATTCTATCCCATGCTCTCATCTATTCTCTAAAATAGTCAGAATGCAAAATGTACCCAAAGAGCCATTTTGAATCCATCTGCATCATTTAGGGGCGGCTAACCAAATCAAATGCAGTTTTTGACACCTTGTGGTTGAATTTAAACATCCATCGTGCTTCATGATACAAGAATTAAATGACAGTGAAGCACAAGGTTTGATTCTTGTTTTAGTTGTTGTTCACATTCTAAAACCCCCTCAGTGTCGAGGTGCAGGCCCAACATCACACTCTCGAGGTGGGCATAAAGACCCGTCTTTTTGACAACAGCACACATACATATTGTTCACAGGAAAGAATAACCATTTAAATGTTAAATGTTATGAGTTTTGCTTTCATATACTGTACGTTCTCATACTGTCCCCTGAACTGTTGTTTTTATATATTTGTTTCTCATATGCAACAAACAAGATACAACTAAAAGTCACACACACACAGGCTGACAGAAGTGACCAATTACGCTGTCACAACTCACTACCTCCGACACCACAACACACACCACAGATCCATGAACATGAGTTTTCCATTCCTGTGATCAAGAACAGGAACAGTAACTTAACGTAATACAGTATGCATGCCACCCAATCACTGGGACCTAATATGGCAGCAACGCCCGAATCAAATCATACACGACAATAATATAACACAACATCAACAGAGCTGAATCACATTAGTATCCAGTATCCACACAGGCAGCAGACAACACAAGAATCAGCAGAGAGAGAGAGAGAGAGAGAGAGAGAGAGAGAAATAAATAAGGTTCCTACTTTGAGCCATCTTCTACTTGACTTCAGTTGTGTGATGGTGATGGCCACACTGCGATAGAGACGCCCTCTCTCTCTAGTTCGTCCTCGGACGAGCCCTCCAGCGGCGTCTCCAGTCATCTCCATCCTCAAGACCAGACGAGAAGAAGGAGAAGAAGAAGCTGAGCTTGATATGGTGGAGGAGGTTGGACACTGGCCATGCCATTCAGAGTCGTCCATGCAAGCGAGGGTGTCCCTCTGCCAGGTACTGTTAATCTCTCAAGAACAGAACAAACAGCAGAGGGTGCTGTGTTTCCTTTTTTGCCAATGGGTTCCCAGATTGGGTACGTGTTAGCCTCGGTACCAGGCTTTCATTTTTTGTTGGTGCAAAAAATTGAAAGCCTGGAGGAACGCATTGGCCCGCTCTGGTCTAAAAGTGGGAGTCAACCCTTTCCGGGTGGGCGTCGCTCCAAATGATGTGACGTATAGCGCTGCACTAGGGGGGAGAGGAGGGGTTGACGGGGGTGACGGACAGATCGATGAGATCCAATCAGGGCGTGCGCAAATCTGAGCCGCGACCCGCCTCTCTAGACCAGAAACCTATAACACGTTAGCTCAGGCTAGGTACGTGTTGACCTCTGGTTCCTTAATTCGCTCTGATAACATGGGCCATGGCTACTCTGCCGGAGTACGCTGGAGAAAGAAAGAAACAAAGAAACAAACAAACAAACAAACAAACAAACAAACAAACTCATTAGTATGCAGAATGGATACATTTCAAACGAAAGCACAAGTCAATACGACACCATGATAAAGCATTAGCTCTGGTCCATAGCCAATGCTTCTTGGCTATGGACCAGAGCTAGATAAAGCATTAACTTCATGTTTACAACCAGGTCCACCAAAAGGTCCGAATGCAGACGCTGTTGCCTGGATCACAACGACAGCGATTTACTTCATTCATAAAATCCGCAGGTGAACAGCTGACTGACTGTAACATATAACTATTATTTTTTTTTAATCAACGTTTGCCTGTTATCTCGTAGCCTACCCTACCGACAGTCATTAAGACATGTGAATCCCTTGACTCCTTCAAAACCGCTCTCAAAGGGCACCTACGGATGGCTGCAATTCGAAACTGGCCTTTGTAAAATCTGAATACCCCCCACCGCCCCCCCCCCCCCCTTTCCCCTCACTGTATATGTATCTTTTCCCTTTTTGCTTCCTATATGATGAATTCCTGTTCTTCTACATAGAAATGTCTATTTTTTATGTCTCTAAATGTTTTGAATGAATTGAACAATGTGGACCCTGTTGTAAACAAGTGTAATGCTTAATTGGGTCGTCCACTCACAGTTAACAGTCTTTGTATTGAGTTTGTGCTTGAAATGTACTGTAATTCTACAAACTGTTAATAAATATTTCAATCAATCAATCAATACCATTATGATTGACGAATAGGCCTACATTACAGCATGGAAATGTGGACAAAAATAGTAGAAGTCTTGGGCGAGAGGCTAAATCTAATCATGGTGGTCTAAAATGCAGAATAAAGAATGGACCTTATAATATGAAAAGGGTTGAAAGAAAACCACTGCTTTACAGTATAGGCTCTGAACTCAGAGTAGAGTGTTGGCACTTACATTTATAAGCTGATGACCGCGTGTGATTCTGTTGTAGATAGCAGGTGTGTTAATGACGCATTCACGTCAAAACAGAGTCAGCTGGGCGCGCGCGCGCGTGTGTGTGTGTGTGTGTGTGTGTGTGTTTCCGCAAATTATAGTTAATTATAGTACAGCCTAGTTAATTTAGCAATGCAGTAGGCTACCAGAGCAGGCTATCGTCTTAACAGTTTACTTATAGGCCTAGGCTATATATTTTATTTGCTACCTTAAAAAGGGTCGCAATAATAAGCATGTTGCTAATAATAATAATAATAATAACAATAATAATAAGCAAACCCCGCATATAAATAAAAGCTTCAATGTTTGCTTACCTTTGTCATCTTCTTAACAAAAGGCCAACATTCAAAATGCAATACAATAATACATTTTCTATTCTTTCATTCATGTATTTAGGCTCTAAATACTCATATATACATGTATTTTTTGAGTGGTGCAACCATAAGGGTGCAGCCATCTTTGTCCTGCCTGCCTGCTTGCCTGTCTGTCTGTATGTTTAGGGTACCAACAGGGGGCGCTGTTGCACCACTCACTTCAGACAAGTCTGATTTTTTATTTTGCACTATATGTTTCAGTGATCAATCTTTTCATCAGGCCTATACATAAGCACTGCAGCATAGGCTATATTATTATTATATTATTATGTGGCCAGCATAGCCTACAGTAGTTAAAGAGATAGACTATACTTTGAGTACTAAGTAGGACTTAATTTACTTCCGGTTCCAGTACATGTTTTCAAATATTTAATTTTATATAAATAAATTCTCTATCACACGTACAGTATACGCCAGTGTGTGCCAGTGATTACTTTCCCCTGGAACTGCATGGCCCCCGTAAAAAAATAAAAAATAAGTCTGAGACTATCACAAAGTAGCAGTTTTTGTATTGACTTCCATTTGAAATGTACCCATTCTATATACTGTGAAATGAAATAATATAAAATCAATCAATCAATCAAAACTGGCCCCTGTAAAAAAAATATGAAGAAAAGAAATGTACCCATTCTACATACTGTGAAATAAAATATGACGACGAGAGACCCAGATAAGTGAATTCCCCGTTCATTTTCACCATAGGCTTTTCAAAAAGTATTTATTTAAAGACGTTTGTAGCCTATGCCGCGGACAAAGTCAACTCGAGTTGTGACAAATCATGACAACAAACACAATATTTTGGGCTAAAAAATGTCAGCACTTCCGGGGTAGAAGCGACACACTGACGACGTACTGCTCTATAAAAGACCGATGGGCCCAACTTCTGTTGCTTACGGCCATACCACCCTGAACACGCCCGATCTCGTCCGATCTCGGAAGCTAAGCAGGGTCGGGCCTGGTTAGTACTTGGATGGGAGACCGCCTGGGAATACCAGGTGCTGTAAGCTTTTTCCTTTGCCACCCTATATGAGAAACTGCCATTTTGTCGCACGTCAAATAGCTGATCACCTGCATTGATTGATTGATTGAAATATGTATTAACAGTTTGCAGAATTACAGTACATTTCAAGCACAAACTCAATACAAAGACTGTTAACTGTGAGTGGACGACCCAATTAAGCATTAGGCCTACACTTGTTTACAAGAGGGTCCACCATGTTCAATTCATCAAAACATTTAGAGATGTACAAATAGACACTTCTATATAGTTAAAGAACAGAACAGGAATTCATCATAAAGGAAGCAAAAAAACACATTGAATTGTGAGCTTGTAGATCGGCAAAACGATTTTTGTTTTATTTATTCTTTACATTTTTTTAAAGATCTTCCCCTCATAATGACGTGGCCCAAAATGCAGGGCTGCCAGGGTGAATGTGGTTAAAAGCTAGATGACAGCATGTTTAGCGTCATCAGAAATTTGGGGACATCACAGCGACCGCGGAGCCACAGAGAGGAGGAAGCCATGCTTTCATTACCGTGGAATCTCGACAACATCCACGCCATGTTCCCATGGCACACGAGGAGAGAGAGAGAGAGATCAACATCCACGCCATGTTCCCATTGCACACGGGGAGAGAGAGAGAGAGAGAGAGAGAGAGAGAGAGAGAGAGAGAGAGAGAGAGAGAGAGAGAGAGAGAGAGAGAGAGAGAGAGATCACCATCTGTCTGTAGGGATTGTCTTTCTCTCAACCCATATGCAATTTAGGCCACCGTTTCCCAAACGGTTGGTCGGGTGTGCATGTTTGGGTCCCACTGTTTGGGGAAAATAAATATGTATTTGAAAACGTTTTAAAAGCGTTTAAAAAGGGTTTGAAAAAAAGAAGTATTGGGCTATCATAAAAAAAAAAAAAAAAAAAATCCAAATAAATAAAAAGGTTTAGGAGGTGGTGAAAATATCTATACTACGAGCTCATAGATCTGCTAGTTTCACTAGTTTGGACCAAAACAGGTTGGGAACCCCTGCAATAGGCAGCCATATTGGAAATAAATTACTTGATTCACAGGTCTCTTACAATTATTCTCATGAAGGCTCTGTTCCATTTAATGTAGCACATTGGACCACACACTTTGAGACATGTTTCCATGAAGTGAGCCAGCATGGCCAATATCAGCACCTCGACTTTGTTTGACCAGAATGGAACACAACCTTCACAACACAAAGACGTAGGCCTATAAGGAAGAGGCCCAATTACACAACCTTCACAACACAAAGACGTAGGCCTATAAGGAAGAGGCCCAATTACACAACCTTCACAACACAAAGACGTAGGCCTATAAGGAAGAGGCCCAATTACACAACCTTCACAACACAAAGACGTATAGGCCTTAGAGTATATATATTTATAGAGAAGGCACCCAGAGGAAATCTTGAGGCGAAATGGACATAGTGGCCGAATGAAGGTATTGCAGCCTGGCCCCAAACACATGAACGCGCTGTCCGTTGACTATCATTGTACACGTTCACGACGGACGACGCTCGTGCGCGTTCAACGGCAGCGCGTTCATGTGTTTGGGGCCACTCACCATTGCAATCCGTCCCAGAATGCACTCTCTTCCTACCAGGAAGGAGGAGTGAATCCGCCTCATGCGCTTTTGAGCAACTCAATGCAAGTGGATGGGAGGAGAACTCGGGTGTCTTCTCTATAGATATATATACTCTATGGTATAGGCCTATAAGGAAGAGGCCCAATTTCTTTCCAATATGACTGCTGTGCTTAGAGCCTATGGTTTATTTTGATGCTCAGATGATATTGACGGTGTTGCAGCCCAAGTGTTGCAGCAAGGCCCAGAGGGTTCCAGGCTAGGGGAGGCTTTGATTCAAATCAATTGAAACAAAACCAGACAATCATAAATTAGATCACACAGCTGCCCGCCCTCCGCTGTTTCACTTATAGTTCCGTGGCATATGGGCCCAGAATATGCCCCTGATGAATAGAAATCACCTCAAGGAACCTCTTCTCTGCTGATTTATTATTGCGGTGTATTGTCGTCCATTTGCATAATATTCCATCAAGTGCAACTTCACGACCTGTATATCTTTCCTCTTCTACCCCGCAGATTTGAACCTGGTTCGCTGGAATGTTTTACCATTGAGCTAATAGAGAGCCTGCCCTGCTTGCTCAGGGTGATTGATTGATTGATCATTTTATGACAATAAGATGCAAACCGTACAGGGTACAGTCAAGCACAGCATTGGTCCAAAAGATACATTTAATCTTGACCATCGGGTCAAAATGCGTGTCAGATCCTGTGTCTACTGTCTAGGTGACAGTAGACACCTAGTAGACACATATATATATATACTATATATATATCTGTCTAGCATATACCTAGACAGATATGCCGTGTCTGTCTAGGTGAGACACGGCATTAGACACAATCTGAACTTCAGATTATCCGCACTTTAGAATATAAAGAATATAAATATATAAGTATTCTAAAGTATAAAATAATGCCTTTTAGCTCAAATCTAAAATGACAACAGATGCTTTCCTGGTTTTAATGGGTTAAATGCTGCAGGTAACGGGGTCACACATGATGGTGACAGGTGGTCCCAACGTGTGAGCTGCTGTTTCGCTTTGTGTGTGTGTGTGTCTAGCCGAGAGGTCACAGACAGACAACTCTATAATAGCTTGGAGGTCACCGCAGAGCAGTAAAGCATAAAGTCTGCATGTTTAGCTGACATGCGGCTGCTTCCTCGACGGCCTTCCTGTATGTGTACCATCTGGAGGGCAGCCACGTGTGACTGCATTCAGCTCCGTTTTCATGGTAAACTTGGGAAATAAAGGGCTTGCCTTGCAGTATGGTATGCTACGTACAGTACAGTACAGTACAGTACAGTACAGTACAGTACAGTACAGTACAGTACAGTACAGTACAGTACAGTACAGTACAGTACAGTACAGTACAGTACAGTACAGTACAGTACAGTACCACTCACTTCAGACGGGTCAGATTATTTGTGTTGCGCTGCAGTAATCGGAACCCTAAACCAGTCTAAAACATCGCACAAGTTAAACATCACTTACGGATCATCTCGAATCCACTCGGGCTTTGTAATAATAATCCAAATCTACAAAGTAACTGTAGTAACTATACAAGTAAGACGCGCAAACGCGTGAAGCGAACGCAGCTCGTGTGTGTGTGGTTGTGTGTGTGTGTGTGTGTGTGTGTGTGTGTGTGCTACAGCTGCGCCCTGTGTGTGTGTGTGTGTGTGTGTGTGTGTGTGTGTGTGTGTGTGTGTGTGTGTGTGCTACAGCTGCGCCCTCTGGTGGCGGGCCGGTGGTGTAACAGCGTGACACACACACACACACACACACACACACACACAGACATTCAGCCCTTGCTGTCATAGTAAGTGGCTCACTGCGTTCGCAATAAGAACACGTTTTCAAATAATTGTAGTGGAGTAAAAGTACAATATTTGTCTCTGAGATGTAGTGGAGTAGAAGTAAAACTACCTAAACGATATTTAAGTAAATGTACTGTCAGATCAAAAACTGGTGCACTATACCCTAACGGTTAGGGTATAGTGCACCAGTTTTTGTCGCGTGTATATGAACTGAGGGAGGAATTAAAGTGCTTTCTGTCCGCAGACAAGCTCAAGGTTCACACTGAGACAGAACTTGTCAAACATATTTACTTTTCTTTTTATCAATTATTTTTTACGATTTTCTTTGTACAAAAGTGCTCAAGTTTAAGACCATTGTATTGTGGCAAAAGAGTTTTGTTCTTGTTTTTACAACTCCTTTTTTTATTTAGAAGTATTACTTTGCATTGACAAATTGAACATGTGTGTGCTACATTTTGTATGAGTTTTCAAAAATAAATTGGTGAAACTGAGGCACTGTCTCTGTCCTTTTCTTTCTCTTTAAAGTTATTTGACGAGTGCTGTCATGTGTGTTTTTAAAAGTATATTGGGTTCATATATATATATATATATAATATATATATTATATATAATATATATATATTTACTATATATATATATATATATTATATATATATACACCGGTATATACAGTATATACACACACCATATATCTAGAGATTTTTAGGCTATGAAAAGTGTGCCCCGGGACAAAAAAGGTTGAGAAACACTGCCCTCCCCCAATCCATCCATCCATCCATCCAGATGTTTCTTCTCTCTGCATGGGAAAAGGAGACCGTGACTGCATCATAATTCCCACAGCAAGGGTTTTGGAAGGTGGTGACGTAAGCTCTCCTTCATCCGAAGTGCAGAGCGGAGCATTTTCTCAGCCCTCTAAAGTGCTCTCCGATGATCCACTTGGCTCCTTTGAAGAAACGTCACGAGAAGAATAACTGGGTCGCTCTGAACTCACCGTGCGCGGCGTCTCTGCGCACGTAATTATCGTGCAGTATAAGCAGTGAAGGTGAAGAATGCCAAGATAAGTTTTATATTAGTATTCTTGACTTTACAGGAAGTCATTTTTCTGTGGAGAATAGTATTTTATGTCACGATGAATTGAATACCCAATTATTAGTATTAGTAGTTTACTAGGAAAACCTGCATCTCCTGTCTATCCGGCCGTCACCCATGCCTCCATATATGGTCATGCCTCGTGACATCATGTTTCCATATATGGCCACGCCTCGTGACAGCATTTCTCCATATATGGTCACGCCTTGTGACATTACGTGACATCATGAAGACCCTTACATCCATATAATGGTGCCTCGTGACACGTCACACCACCATACATTGCCGTCTCCATATATGAAGATCACGACACTGACCTCATCTAACCCTGGATAGCCATACATGGAGAAGACTGGATCATCACCTAGATCTGCATTATATGGAGCCGGCCAGCAACTCTCCATCTGACCTCAAACCCTTTAGATCTCCATATATGGAGCTGACCTGTTCTGACATTCCACATGTTGATCCTTCCTCGCCCGTCCTTCCTTTTCTGACATTCCATACTGTATGTTGATCTGATACTCAAGACAAGCTCCATATATGGCCATTACAGAATTAATTCCATATGTTGATCTGACCCCCCCTGCCAAAGTGCCAACGCTCGCCCAGCAGTCCGCCCTCACCCAGGCGATGCGTGCACACGACCTTTGCCCTCTAGGGCCAGGGCATCTTACTGGTATTTAGTATAGTAGTATCACAATCATTAATTCAAAGTCCTTGAGTGATATTATTCAAATCCTTATGCCTGCCATTTCACAGTTTGCACACAAAACCTACAGTCATCGTTTTACTTTAAATCTTCTTTACTGTCACCTAGCTCAGCAATAATCCAAAGTGCCAAAGTGCCAAAGTATTTCCTTTGTTTTTGGGTAGAAAATATTTTATTAAAATATGTAAAAAAAACAAACAAAGAAAAGTCCTAGGCACCAGTCTTTGTCGAAGACTAAAACGGTAATTTACAAATGAGGACAAGGCTGCAGACATCGCATCAGCATTTTTCATTTACTGATTTAGAGAGAGATGACACACGCAGCGGGTGGGAAACTCCCCGACCGCCGTTATTAAGATGCAAAGACCCTGCGGTTCCCATGCGACCATGTGGGGGTTTAACCCATTCTGAACGGGCACCCATTTTGGTGTCGGCATCATGTTATGCTTTAGCTATTTAAAAATAGCAGATCTACAAGCTCATATCGCGCCACCGAGTGGCGCGATACGAGCTTGTAGGTCTGCTATTTTTGAAAAATCGAAGTACGACTGAATTTTTTTTAGAATCTGATCTCAGGTCAGAATGGGTTCATCAGACCAGTGTGTGTCCAGTGGAAACCTCGTATGAATCTGATCTCAGGTCAGAATGGTTTAATGCCAGAGCGACAATGTGATGAATGGGTTTCTGGGAGGAAAACAAAACACAAACACAACAAGAGCAAAAAAAGAAATCCAATAAAACTGAATCAATGTCAATTTCCACTCATGAACTTGTCCCGGCTGAGAAATCGGTTTCTTCAATATCATACAATGTTTTCGTATCAAAATACTGTTTTGAATCATATAAGTTAAAAAGACAACATTGTCTGGGTCAACAGAACAAAATTGACACACTTGAACATCCGAAGAGATGGAAAAGAATGTTAGAAAGCTCTAACATAAGCATGTACCAGTCATAGCCACTTCACCTATAAAGGGGCATTTAACTACTGGGCCAAATTCGTTTTTTTTCTCCAGATAAAATATCTAAATATTGAATCAAGCAACTTAAACCCGCCCGGGGCTACACAAAGAATTTGTTTTGGACATGTTTTCAAGTGAAATACCCTTTAAAACCCCTATATACGTTATTGACAGGGGCCCCCCCAAGGGTAAATATTTTGCCCTCTCCTTTTCCCCCTCTACATCAAACCCATCTCCAAGCTTGTAGATTGTCTTGAAATGCATCGTGAGATGGAAGATTGTCTACTGTACATTCGCTCAACGGTTGGCTATTTCGACATGCCCAGAATAGGGAACGACGCACACCATGGTTCATGTTGATAGCGCCGCCCAATGTCTGTCGTTCACTGATCAAAGGCAGGACAGAAACAGCTGGAACATTAAAACAGCCATCACCTTATAACTGTCGTTTTGCTAAACCACCTGCTGGAACCATCTGTGGAGTTATAGTTAACATTGCAATCCATCGATCATTTGGACACGTATGTGGGGCAGTAAAAGACCGCGGTAGCTGCATTCGACACGTCGGCTCCTCCAGGCGCGTGGTTGGGCGGTGATGAGTGGAACGGTGAACAGTTTGGTGACGGGCGAATGGGCCCTCAGAAAACGTTGAGGTACGTGGACTTGGAGTCCACGCCCACGGCGTTCCGGGCCGTGCAGCGGTACACGCCGGCGTCGCGCTGCGTGGGGTTCTGGATGACCAGCGAGCCCTGCGGGTGGAGGTACTTGTTCCCGAAGAGGCGCGGCTGCTGCCCGGAGGCGGCCAGCCGCGCCCGGTCCGGCGTCTCCCACGCCACCTCGGCCCGCGGCGTGCCTGTGGCCGCGCAGTTCAGCTGCACGGCCACGCCCCGCCGGGCGTACGTGACGGCGGCGGGGCCGCTGGTGATGCGCGGCGGGAAGGCGAGCACGGCCACGGCCACCGAGAGCTGGGCGCCGCCGTACTCGTTGGCCGCGCGGCACGTGTAGGCGCCGCGGTCGTACACGGACGCCTGGCGGACGGACAGCGTGCCGTTGGGCAGCACGGCGTAGCGGCCCGCGCGCTGGGGCCGGCCGAGGACCACGCCGCTGGGAAGCGTCCAGCTCAGCCGGAGCGGCTCGGCGCCGTCGCCGCCGTGCGCGCAGTGGAGCAGGAGGTCCTCGCCGGTCAGGACGCTGACGGGAGAGTTGTACCTATACAGTAAGATAAAAAAGAATCAACGATGGGGGTTTCTTGGTGGAGCGCGAGGCCCAGAATCCGGTACAAATCAAAAGCAAGGAATTAAAAAAAAAATCCCAACGTACAGCGTAGCACATCCAAACTTTCAAATAATGTGACAAAGCACTCACACATTTCCACTTTTGTATTAATAATACTTTTGTATTGGCACACAGTGCTGCACCATTATTGCTCAAATGTGAATCTCGATGTTCTTCCACAAGAATTGAGATCACGATTCTCACACGATTCTCATTTGTTCCAGGGAAAATATTCATGGTCTTTAGTCTGTAGTTGCTGAACATTACTACATTCATGGTCTTTAGTTGCTGAACATTACTATATTCAAAATGTGGCACTTGGTCAAATTTAGAAATTAGGTGTCCGAATCTAGATCTCGATCTTTTTCCGATTAACTGTGCAGCAGTAAGCACACACGCGTTGGTAGGTTGTTGTACTGTACCTGTTGCTGATGTGCGGCTTCCTCCCGGGGGTCAGCGTGACCTGGCGCTCCAGCAGCCCCGCGGCGCCGCGCCCCAGGCAGCGGTACACGCCGCTCTCCGCCACCGAGGGGTTGCCGATGACCAGGGCGCCGTCCGACGGCCGGTGGAAGAACCTGGAGAGGCGGGCTCCGCTCAGCAGGGGGGTTCCGTTGGGCAGCAGCCAGGTCACGTGGCGCGCCGCCGAGCCGTCCTCGAAGCTGCAGTTCAGAGCCATGGCGTTCCCCACGGTCAGGGGCAGGGTGACGTCCGCGGCGGCGGGCGGCCATCGGACCCGCGCCGGCCGCTCCTCCTCCCTCACGTCCAGGTGCACCGTCAGCCGGGCCTCGCCGCCCTCGTTGCGGGCGACGCACGCCAGCCGGCCCGAGTCGGCGAGCTTGGGCGCGCGGATGTCCAGCGTGCCGTTGCGGTGCACGGTCATCCGGCCGCCGTAGTACGGCGCCGGCAGGATGACGTTCTCCGGCAGCACCCACATGAGGCGCGGCACGGGGCTCCCCGCCGCCTCGCAGTCCACCGTCAGCCGCTGGTCTCTGACCGCGCTCACCCGGAGAACGCCGCCGTCTGCGCCGCCGCCGGGTGAGCCTCGAGCGCCGCCGCCGATGGTCGGCGGGGTCACCAGGACCTCCACGGCGATGACCCGGCGGTCCGTTCCCGCGGCGTTGCGGGCCGAGCAGGTGTAGTTCCCCCCGTCGAAGCGCTGCGCCCTGTGGACCACCAGCGTCCCGCCGGGGAGGACCTGGTACTTGTCGGAGGCGGCGGCGGCGGGCGGGATGGCTCGGTTGGTGGGGGACGTCCAGGAGACGGCGGGCGCCGGCTCGCCCTCGGCGCCGCAGCTCAGCGTCGCCGCCTCGCCGTACGGCACCCGGACCACCGTGGGGGTCTTGTCCCGGATGCGCGGCGGCGTGGCCGCCGCCCGGACCCTCACCCTGACCTTCATCTCGTCCTTGCCCAGCTGGTTCTGGGCGTAGCAGGTGTAGTCGCCCTCCTCCCGCATGCCCACCTCGTTGAAGTACAGGGTGCCGTTGTCAAACACCACGTACCTGATGGACGGCGGACACTGTTACAGCACGATGACAAGGACCCTTCAACAGTAACATTTTTATTAAGCCATTCTGACCTGAGATCAGATTCATACGAGGTTTCCACTGGGACACACACACTGGTCTGATGAACCCATTCTGACCTGAGATCAGATTCTAAAAAATGTCAGTCGTTCTTCGATTTTTTTCAAAAATAGCAGACCTACAAGCTCGTATCGCGCCACTCGGTGGCGCGATATGAGCTTGTAGATCTGCTATTTTTCAATAGGTAAAGCATAACATGATGCTAACACCAAAATGGGTGCCCGGTCAGAATGGGTTAAGCCATTTAAGACCTGAGGACGATTCTACAAATGCTTTCTAACCCTCTAACACCCGCATTAATTTCTACTTGCAAAAAAATGATTTCAACCTTACTACTACTTTGTACTACTAGGACTGACACTAAAACGTGTTAAAAAAATACAAAAATAAAGTTTGATGGAAAATCTATAATAATTATATAATAATTAATAATATAATAAATTAATAATTTACATTTGGGGGATATCTTTCACAATAATGAATAAAACATGTTCTAGACATTCTAATGATCACAAAAAAACATATATTACAATTATTGTACCTACTTTTATTAGGGTAAAGGTCAAAAGTCTTAGGTTAAAAAAAATGTTCAAAATCGCACAGAGTCCAGACATTTTTAATTTGTGTGAATTTCAGCCTCTGTGGGGGGTATTTATATGCAAATATCATGACCAATGGCATTGAAATGGCATTGCAATGAACATCACTGATGACGTTTAGGTGAAAAAAGAACAGAAAAAATAAATAAAAAAATAGTAATTAAATTAAATAAAATTGTTGCTAAAAAGCAACGCTGGGTCTTAGAGGGCTAAATCAGTGGTTCTCAAACTTTTCCATGCCAAGGACTCCCAAAATGATATATATTTGGCCGTGGACACCCCTCCATCTTATAATGTTTTGTACCCAGGGACACACCCAGAGGAGAAGGTTGGCTGTTCAAGATTTTTCAAAGATATTCAAAACAAAAACCAGGCGAATAATGGCCATGTCTTCAATTCAATATTTGAAATCCACAAAAAAGGGGAATTTTAACAGTTTGACTGTTTTACACGCTTAACCCGCATTTTAATCAACCCCCCTTCACTGCCGAGATTGTTGTATTACCTTTAGAGCATACGCTGAATTATTTGGGCTTTTAATCCGTGAAAATCGAGCGAAAAAAGCTTCCCCCGTTTGTTATGAACGGCCGCACCACCCGCCATCTTGGTACACCCGGAAGACGCAGCACGGGAGCCTCCTCCATGAGGCGTTGAACCCCATTCGTTTGCATTGGCCTCAATTTCCCAGAAGCCCTAGCAGATTTCCGGTTTCGTCATCAAAGCGAATGCATCTAGTCTCTATCTCCGCGACGAAGACGGATTTTCTTTTTATTTATTACAATACAGCGGATTAAACACATAAAACAAAAGGCGGGTATGTCCGATATGGCAGCGACATTAACCTGGAGTAATCCATTCCCGGCACGGAAACTGTTTTTAATATACCTGTAGTATATAAAAATAGTTTATATACGCCGGCACTATTTGATTTATATGTTCATGATTCACCAGGAGCCTGGATGGCTTGGTTCCAGGCTTAACATAATTAATATAAATAGTTTCTGAATTATCTATCGGAAAATTGTACGGGCTCTCTTAATGGCTGCCACTACATTACATGCACAGTGAATGAATGCCTTTAACGGCCGAATCACTGAGTGAAATGTCATCCATCATGTGACGTGGCATAGAAAAGGCAGAAACCGACACATAACTCTGGCTTCCCACTGTATTCATCAGCATTCATACATAAGACGTACAGTACGGTACCGGCAAGCAAAACGCCAGATCGAAGCGGGAATGCCGAGATATCACTCAGCAATGTTTTGCTATGAATAAATCGGCGCAGCTTGACAGTTCCATCTGGTGAAGAGTTTGATCAAAAACATCCTGGAGCCTTAATTCTTTCATCCATTTGACAGTGGCATGTTAAAGAAATACTGTTATAAACAAACTGGGTAAAGCACTAAAGCACATCTGACATTAATGAACGCCTGATATGTTTTTAGTAATTATTTACCTGCCAGCATATTTACTCATCATTCGAGATCCATAGACCTTTTTTTAATCTAATAATTACCCCCCCCCCCCCTGGCAGGATTTTCAGGCCTGTTTTTTTTAACCCATTCTGACCTGAGATCAGATTCATACGAGCTTTCCACTGGACACACACTGGTCTGATGAACCCATTCTGACCTGAGATCAGATTCAAAAAATGTCAGTCGTTCTTCGATTTTTCAAAAATAGCAGACCTACAAGCTCGTAGCGCGCCACTCGGTGGCGCGCTATGAGCTTGTAGATCTGCTATTTTTCAATAGCTAAAGCATAACATGACGCTAACACCAAAATGGGTTCCTTTCAGAATGGGTTAAAGCTCCACATTATCTAAGTGATGGTGTCAGGGCCTTCCACACTGGAATTTATATACCGGTATGGTGCATTTCTATATAGCGCTTTTATCAAAAGCGCTTTACATAGACGTGTGCATTACATTCACCCACACATTCATATACCAATGGCGATTCAGAGTCTTGCTCAAGGACACTTGGACACTAACTCTGGGGGAGCCCGGGGATCCATCCGGGCTGCTCTACGGGCCACTCTACCGCTACGCCAACTGCCAGGTGGGTGGCAGAAGTGGTGGCGTAGAAGTACAATTTGCCCATGTTTGTTCTATAGGTGGGCATTGAGGACATTGAGGGCAAAGTCGCATTGACTGTCTTTAATATATATTTTAAAGAAAAATTACCGTTTTTTAAATTTTATATAATTTATCTCCCCCCCCCCTGAGATTTTTTAACTACATTGCAAAAGAAGTAGCATTACTTTTGACAGTGCAGAAACATAATTGCCTTCCTTGATGAGCATCAACGACCATCATCACCTGGGCACAGTCACAGACTGGATTGTTTTATTGCAATGAATCATATCGTCGGGATTAATATCGATATATATATCGATATACGATATCAAAGTCGTACGATTTGTCACACACGTTATACCGCAGTGAAATTTGTTCTCTGCATTTGACCCATCTCTTGGAGCGGTGAACTGCAGCCAAGGAGCGGTGAGCTGCAGCCAAGGAGCGGTGAGCTGCAGCCAAGGAGCGGTGAGCTGCAGCCAAGGAGCGGTGAGCTGCAGCCAACGTGCCGCGCTCGGGAATCATTTGATTAGTAGATTTCACCCCCCCAATCCAACCCTTTGATGCTGAGTGCCAAGCAGGGTTTGGGTCCCATTTTTACAGTCTTTGGTATGACCCGGGCCGGGGATCGAACCCCGACCTCCCAGTTTCAGGGCGGACACTCTAACCACAAGGCCACTGAGCTGGTATATTTGACGATATACTGTATATTAGGGCTGTGAATCTTTGGGCGTCCCACGATTCGATTCGATTCCGATTCTTGGGGTCACGATTCGATTCAAAATAGAAAAGATTCAAAAGATTTTTTTTTCCAGATTCGAAACTATTCTCTATTCAAAATGATTCTTGATTCAATACATAGGATTTCGTCACAATCTACTCCAGCCAACTGAAGTGATTAACTTGAAAATGACTGAAGACATGATGTTTACTGTAAGGGTGAGGGTTAGGGTGAGCTTACATTTCATATTATAAACACCATGTAGTGATATGACTGAAGACATGATGTTTACTGTAAGGGTGAGGGTTAGGGTGAGCTTACATTTCATATTATAAACACCATGTAGTGAAAACTCCTGTAACTAACCAGAAAAATAATAATAATAATAATCTTTTAATAAATAATAATAAAAAAATCGATTTTTGGAAATTATGAATCGATTTTGAATCGTTCATAACGGGAATCGCGATTCTAATTCGAATCGATTTTTTTTGACACCCCTAGTATATATCGTTACATGCCTACTAAACATGGCCCAACGTTCATTCAGGACAGTGTACTATGACCGTACCTGCGGCTGCGTCCGGCGCCGTGCCTGCTCTCGCCGACCTCCTGCTTGGCGGGGTTGACCATGGTCCCGTCCGGCAGGGCCCAGCTGATCTCGGGGTCGGGCAGACCCGAGGCCACGCAGTCCACCTTCAGGTCTCCGCCGTACGCCACCTCCTGGCTGGGGAACTGCGGGCGCTTCCGCTCGATCTTGGCCGCGCGCGTCAGCACGGCGGCCCGCAGCAGCACGTAGTCGTCGCCCACCTTGTTGCGCGCCACGCACAGGTAGTCGCCGCTGTCGGCGTCCGTGGCGGAGCGCACGGTGAGCGTGCCGTTGGCGAACACCTTGATCCTGGGGTCGAAACTGGAGGAGGAGGAGGAGCACGTGGGCTTAAAGGTATATTCAGTGATTTCACTAAAAAAAACCTTAGGTTTCGTTTTTGGCTGTGGGACCCAGCCTTTCGTCCCAATCAGGATAGAGAGTCAAAAACGAAACCTAAGGTTTTTTTTGACCCCCAGGGGTTAACTGGGGACAGGGAGGAACTCCTTATATGGCCAGCACACTCTATAGTAGGGAGGATTATCACAACAAAACAAAAAAATAAGTGATATTTGAATTAAGTGAAATCACTGAATATACCTTTAAAGGACAACTTTAGTTTTTTTCAACCAAGGTTCATGTTTTATGTTGTTATTAGAGAAACTTTGGGGACTTTTGATATAAAAATAAAGACAACATTTCAACATTAGTTTGTAATAATATTTGACAATTTGGCCAATTTGGTATTCTAAAGGTCTTAAAAGGTGCAGATATCCAGTATACACTTATACTGTATGTTGGCTTTGTTTACTTTTGAGTTAGAAAACAATAATGCACAATAACAACGCAATGCAATGCAAGGCAAGGCAATGCAATGCAATTCAACTCAACTCAACTCAACTCAACTCAACTCAACTCAACTCAACTCAACTCAACTCAACTCAACTCAACTCAACTCAACTCAACTCAACTCAACTCAACTCAACTCAACTCAACTCAACTCAACTCAACTCAACTCAACCTCAAACTCAACTCAATCACCTGTAGTGGGAGTCCACCAGTTTCTTGGAGGGGGTCCTCCAGATGATCCTGGGCTCCGGCTGGCCTGTGGCCAGGCAGTCCAGCTGCACCGTGCCCCCGTACATCACGTCTGTCCTCTGGGGGGACGAGGACACGATGCGGGCCTTGGTGGAGGAGACGGGCACAGAGGGGGCCAAGGGGCCCCTCACTACGGTCAGCGTCACCACCCTCCTGCTGGAGGCCAGCGCGCTGCTGGCCGTGCACTCGTACCTGCAGGGGATCATGGGACCATACGAAGATTACACGTTGCGGTTTAATCAAAAAAGAATGCTTAAAGGAGTCGTCAATAATTTGATGACCGGCGGAAAGATGCTAATGGCTCCGGCAGGCAAGTCTCCTGCCGCCGAATAGATTTGTGCAGAGTGAGATAAGAGTGTATCTGTACTGAATTCATCCTAGTAGTGTATGGCGGAGGACAATTTCACCATCAAGTAAAATCTCTGTGATACGATTATTGCTCTACATTTACTATTTATGCATTTAGCACACTCCAGGGCGACTTACAGTAAGGGTGACGCATCAAGTGCATATACAGTAAATAGTCATCTATGTTCATAAGTAAACTAAGAAACTATCATCAGTCTAAACAGTATGATGATACGAAAGAATATGAATCTGTACATTGAAACTTTACAGACTATAGGAAGCCAGACAGGTCGACAAATTAACCTGGCATTTTAGATTACAGTCTAACCTTTGCATATAGGCCTACCAGGTCGAGTCGGTCGACAAGGCTAAGGGCAAGTGCCACGGGCTAAAAGTGGAGTCGGAAGAGGGCCAGTCTTCGAATTACGGCGGACGATTGGGAAGAGTGAGTCTGCGGGTTTTATCACGACAAACGACAAACAACAAACAACGATCACGGCATACCTGCCGGCGCTGGCCGCCGTCAGACCCCGCACGTAGAGCGTGCCGTTGGGGAACACCAGGACGCTGTTGCGTCCGCCGCCGGCGAACTGCGAGGGCGCCAGCTGGAGGCCGCCGGGCGTGGTCCAGCGGACGGCGGGCTCGGGGGTCCCCCGGGCGACGGAGCAGTGGAGGTAGGCCGCGCCGCCCTCCGGGAGCGTGGCGTTGGCGCTCGCCGCCTGCTGGATCACCGGCGGCGGCGCGGCGACGTGGAGGCGGACCGAGGCGGTGTCGGCGCCCACCGGGCTGCTCCCGATGCACTTGTACACGCCGCGGTCTGCGTAGCTGGCCTGGGGGGGGGGGGTTTCGCAAGGTTAGAATTGTTAATACATTTAATTCATATAGCTAGAATTGAAACTAAAACAAGACATTTCAGTTAAAGTGACAGATCAGATTCTAAAAATGACAGTTTTCTGAAAAAGCTATGTTTCTGTGTCAGTCGTTCTTTGATTTTTCAAAAATAGCAGACCTACAAGCTCGTAGCACGCCACTCGGTGGCGCGCTATGAGCTTGTAGGTCTGCTATTTTTCAACAGCTAAAGCATAACATAATGCTAACACCAAAAGGGGTTCCCGCCACAAAATGGGTTAATAAATGAAATAAATATAGCTAGAATTGAAACTAAAACAAGACATTTCAGTTAAAGTGACACTATGTCACTTATTTTTTTAATTAATAAAATGTAATTTTGGCGTACAATTGGAGTGCTTGTATTTTGTCTCCCTGCTCTTCTATTGATACATTTAGGTGGTGTCAAAGGTCATGTCTCTCCTAGACACAGGATCTGACACACATTTTCACCTGAATTTATCCCCTGAGCAAGCAGGCTATCAGGCAAAACAAAATCAGCACTTATGCAGGCAACATGAATCTAATCTGGGGTAGAAGAGTACAGTTACATAGTACTTAGTACAGTACAAAAAAATAGGCTAACTGAAACTGAATTGTGTGCGAACATGTTCTAGCGTTTGCCAATGTGTCCCACATAAGTCTAATATTTTAATATTTTCTAATTAGAAAAAAAATATTTTCTAATATTTTCAAACATTTTCAAACATCTTAAAAAATAGTGAAAGTCGCGTTGTGAGCGATTAGATTGTAAGTAGTATACAGGGACCTCACTGTCTTTCTGAACCCTTTGAATATCCGTCCATCCGCATATTACAGCATATTACAATAACAACTAGTGGCACAACTGGTGGCACAGGTCTCCACCAGGATAGGAATGTAGGACATTGCAGCTTGCCTTCATCTGGTGGTTGGATAAAAGGGCAACAAAAGTAAACTAGGGAGTTGGCATACAAAGTTATCCACAGATCCGTGCAGTTAGAGGTAAAAACACTTTTCGGCCAGTTATAGCGCCACCTTGAGGCTGAGTTGAAATTGTTCATGTGGCATTTCTTCCTCGGCCTAGTGGGAATGTGCGTGCACAATTTCACGGTAATCACGCGATGTGTTCATGATTTGCAGCATTTTGTTTGAAACTGAGCACTCCTGTGAACTTTGGAAGCCAATCTTAACCAATCAGGATGGAGTCTGAGAAATCTGAAAGACCGGTTTCGTTGAATGGCTCTAGAGAGACTGTGTACCAATTTGCGCGATGTTTGGACAAAATCTGTAGGTGTACTGTGCAAAAACTTGTTTTGCACAAAGCGGCCTCCTGGTGGCGCTATAACAGGCCGTTCTGGAAAATTTGGGGCAGAGGTTCATGGTTGGCATCCAGGGAGTGTGTGTGCAAAATTTGGCATCGACCGGGTTAACGGTGGCCGAGATTAGCTGCTCACGGATACACAAACGGACGGACACACGGACGGACACACGGACACACGGACGGACGGACAGAGTGCAAAACATACTCTCCCCCCATGCCTTCGGCCTGGTGGTGACAATTAGGGCAACCACACTAATAAAACTAAAACTAATGAAAACTAAACCCTTTTCAAAAATTAAACAAACTATAGCCAACACTCTACCCACTACATTTACAAGTAAAAAATAAAATCCAAACTTGAAATTGAAAACAAACTTAATTTACCTGGGTGATTCGGAGGGTGCCGTTGCTGAACAGCGTCACCCGCTGGTGCGGCGGTATGACGGGCGGGCTGACGGAGAGGTGGACGCGGTCGGGGAGCACCCACGTGACCCGGGGGGCGGGGTGGCCCGTGACGGCGCACTCCAGGTCCACGGCGCCGCCCAGGGGCACGGTGGCGTCGCGGTGCCGGGGCTGGAGCACCCGCGGGTGCTGGGACAGCACCGCCAGGGTGACCAGCGCCTTGTCGGAGCCGTACTGGTTCTGCACCGTGCACAGGTACTGGCCGCGGTCCAACGGCTGCGCCGCCCGGATCACCAGCGTCCCGTTGGGGTGGACCTCGAACCTCTGGACGCGCGTGTTCTGGGCGACGCTCGCACCTTTATAGGGCAGATGTGGAATAGATTTGTGTTAAAGGTTTTATGACATTCATTTTCATTTATTTTTATTTTTCTTTTTTCTTTTAGGTTTTATGACCTCAATTACACCCAAAAAACCTGAACTTTGAACATTCAGTGGATTTTCTGTGGTCTGAAGTTTTCTTTGGGGTGTTTTGGGCCTTTTGAGCTACAATGAAAACAGGCAACACAGTGAAACAGTGACATCTTCTGGCAAATCCCATTGACATATATGGGATTTGCAGTAAGTGATGTCACTTACTGCAGGCAAATCAGAGCACCTGTTTGAGCCAGAAAACCCCAGATCACAGAAAATCTACTGAATGTTAAAAGTTCATGTTTTTTGGGTGCAATTGAGAAAATTGCAATTCCAAAACCTTTTTTTTAATGTCACAATCCCTTTAAAAAAAAAAAAGAGAATATTCCGGCCTGGGCCGTGGCTCAGCGGTCCATGCAGGCACCGTGGCTGGTAATCCAGTCTGGCAGTGTGCCGTGGGTTCGACTCCCGATATATATATATGCAGTATATATATAAAAGAATATTCCACATTCCAAGATTTATATTGTTCAAGAATCTTCAAAAAGCAGATATACAAACTCACAGTGAACCTACAATGACATCATAGATGCTTTCCTTTAAGCGTGAATGTGTTTTTGAATGTATTAATTAGAAAGGGGTATCTTCAAAAAACAAAGAAAATAAAAACACTGTCGGAAACTTGCCAAAAATGTTGCTCTTTAATAAGACTTAATAAAAGAGCAAGATCTTTGCCAAGTTTCAGACAGTGTGCGGGTCCTTTTCTTTGATTTTCAAAGATATAACTTTTATAACTTTTGTCCTATACGCACCTGTTGAGGCCTTTTTCTAGAAAGAATGTATTCATTTAACAAAGGCTTAATTATGAAGGAAATCAGTCACATATGTGTATGAAGGTTTCATTTAATAATATTCTACCTACGTTGTCGTTTGGCATGACAAGTATTTCACGCCCTGAAGGAGACTTGATTAAATGTTGTCAGTTTTTAATTAAATCACAACTTATTGCATCATGCCTACAGTATAACTGCTTACTTTTTATACTTCACCATGGCTGGCATGTGTGTTCGTCTCCCTATCGTTTATGCTTTAATAACTCAAACTTCATCATGATGTTTTAACCCATTTTGGACTGAGGTCGATTAAAAAAAAGGCTTCTAAATCCTAACATTTTTCTGAACAACCCATGTTTCTATGTCAGTGGTGCTCAACCTTTTTCATGTCAAGGACCCCCAGAATTCTCTCTATTGCGCCACGGACCCCCATCTCAAAATATGTAGTTCCAGGGACCCCCCCAGAAGTCAATATTTTAGTTAAAAATGTTCGCTCGGAAATATATATTCAAAGATTTGCACCATATTTTTACGACTTTTCAAAAATAGCAGATCTACAAGCTCGTAGACATCAATAGCAAGGACCCCCTTCAAACACTGATCAGCTGAACCTTCCTGAAACAAAAGCAATCGTTCATAGATTATAGTTCTATAGTATCTACAGATGGATGAATATTTTTATATAAGTCAGGGGAAGGGGTCTTCAACATTTTTCAGGCCAAGGAGAGAGATGAAGCAGGACCCCCCCCTACTTAGAACTATTGTACTTAAGTACCTTTTTGAGGTATTTGTACTTTCCAATTTTCTGTATTTTTGAGGGGCGATCTGTGTCCAGATTTTAGTGTGTGAAAACACAAACGTCGACCGACACAAACATTAAATGTCATTGACAATGAATGGACAATTTTGAGTGTTCGCGTAAACACAGACATCGAAGACGAAGGTGAGAAGGACGTGCCAACGCAAATTCTGATTGGCCGGAATGAGTTGATGTACGATGATGTAAGATGATGATGAAGTGAGCGCCCCTCACTTCACACAGGTGTGATTTTTTACTACTACCACTACATCTTGGATCCAAATATTGTACTCAAACTCCACTACTTCTGCATAATGAGTAGCTTTACTTTTGGTACTTCAAGCACATTTTGATGCCAATACTACTAATACTAAGTATATTTTGAATTACGGGCTTTTACTTGTAACAGAGTAGGCATATTTCTACATTGCAGTATTGATACTGATAAGTAAAACATTTGAGTACTTTTTCCACCACTTGAACATAGATTTCATTGGTAGCTTGGCAGCACTATGATAATTCTTTTGTAAATCAATGTATTTTGGTTAAAGTGCATTTTCAGACATTGAACTACTTAAACCCTCAACACATAGTAAACTTGAACCTTTGACTCTGTACTTGGTCTGCCCTTTATCCCCCCCTTACTCAAAACTTTTGTGCAAAAAATAAATAGCCGATCTACAAGCTCACAACAGCTCGCAGCGCGGGGCGTTGTGAGCTTGCAGGTCTCTGGAATGGTAGCGTACATACCGGTGGAGACTTTGGTCCAGGACAGGAAGGGCATGGGCTCCCCCACGGCTTCACAGGGCAGCTGGGCGTCCGCCTCCGCCGCCACGCTGACGGTGCGTCCGCTGACGGTCGATATCCGCGGCCTCCCCCTGGACGAGGCGGCGGCCGTACCGGGAAGATGGCGACCACCGGAAACACCCTGAGTGGGCGGCGCTCTGGACTGGTCGGTCCGCGCGGGGGTCGACCGTTGCGCTGTGTCTGTGCGCGACCCGTGAACTGGGGCTGTTTGTTTGACCGCCTGTGTGACGGTTGGTTTCGGGGTGGAAGGCTTTGTCGTGCTACGGAATACAGCTACATTTTGGCCGTCCGAGTGGGTCGCGGGAAACGAGGCTCTCGCGCGGTCCGGCTCTGGATGGCTGCTGGTGATGACGAGGGGATCCCTGCCCGGGGAGAGGGGTGTTCTCTGCTCTGGGCGTTGGGCTCTCTCGCTGTGGCTATCTGGGATCTGGTTGAACTTGGGACCCTCGCGGGTAATGACGATAACGGACCCCGTTCGGGCTCCGGCGGGCGTGGTGTTGTCGGGCACTGTGGCGTGCGGCGTCCTCCGCTCGGACGGGAGCAGAGGAGACGACTTTGCTGTGGCAGGTGTCGTCGACACGGGATTTACTGACGCCGGGGCAGCTTCTTTGAAAGGGTTGTCTCCGTCTGAGGGAATGTGAGCTGTGCTCTCTTCTTCACCCAACCTCGGACGAGTGCTTTGAGAAACCACAGGCCTCTTTGTGGTTTCCAAAGCATCCTCCTTATAAATGCCACCTGCTGCTGCTGCTGCTGCTGTTGTTGTTATCCAGTCGCGCTCGGAGTTTGTGCCGGAGGGACGGTTGATTTCACGCTGGACAGAGGGAGCAGCTGAGGGGAATAACCTCACATTCATCTCTTTGAAAGGCACCTTTTCAGCTGCTTCAGTGGGAGCGTAGCTCTGAACCACATCTGGTTGCACTCGCACTGGAACCCGAGCGCTCTCGGCCGACTCGTCGGAGCGTGGCGCGGGTCCAAGGTCTCCCGGAACGCTTCCCCTTCGTGTCTCTTCTAAGGGTTTAACGGGCAGAAGAGGGGCGCTCGTAAACCTCCGGCCAGCGGCCTCCGGCGTGGAAACGCCCGAGCTCGCGCCGATTTCCGACTCGGCGCTCGCGCCGGGAGCCGTCTCCCCGCTTTGACCCGCTCCTGGAGAGGTCGTCGGAAACAACGACGGCGCGACTGACGTGCTTCGGAGCAGCGGCGGTTTGGCCGGAGGCAGAAGAAGGCTGTGCTTTGTTAGGGGGAGAGAGGCTGGTGGTGGGGGCGGGGAGGGGGTGGCGGGGGGCTTGTCGCCGTGCCCGGAGACTGTGCTGTCTTTGTGACTCAGCGGGCCCGGTGACGTGGCTTGGCCGCCAGTGAATGGAACAGCGCTATTGTCGTTGGCTGCCGCCGACGGGGCCTTTCCCCACGGTTCTATTTTTAGCCGCATGGGAGCCGTGGTGGCCGGGGGAGCCTCCGCTGCAGGTGTGGCAGTAGTAAACCGGCCGGGCCTCTGCTTCCTCCTGTCGGGCCTCTGCTTCCTCCTGCCTCCTCCCCTCCGTCCGGAGTTCGGGGTTCGGGGACGAGTGGGCCCCCTTCCCCTGCTCCCCTTCTTCTTACCGCTCGGCCTGCGAGCGGGCGTAGTTGTGGGAGAGAGCGTTGTCGTCGACGGCGGGGCCAACGTGGTCTCATCCCTCCTCTCCTCCGCGGCCGGCGGCTCGTCTGTGGTCGGCGGAGGGTCAAGTCTGCTCCCGCGGAGGACAGGCGCTTCTCTGTGTCTGCCGGAGCTGCTGACGGAGCTCTCCGAGCGCTCGGACGTGCGAGAGCTGTCGGCTGTCGTCGTCGTGACTGCGTCGGCGGTTGTGACGCCGTGTAGACGCTGTCGTGCGGAGCTGTCGTGCGCGGCGCTGCTGCTCGTGCTGAACACCCTGGCCTGCCAGTCGGTGACGTCTGCCCTCTGGGGGACAGATGTGGAGAGAGGGGAAGCGCTCGTCGCGCTCCGGTCCGGGGCCGTGTCGCGGGCGTCCGCCGCTTTACGCCGCGTGTCGGCCGTGAAACGTACTCTCTGAGCCCGCTGTTTCCCACGTGACACGTGCGTCCGGCCGTGGGGGCGCCGGGCGTCGGGGTCAGTAGGTGTCACGGGTGCCTCGTCGCGGCGCTCCGTCGTGGCGGGCGGTGCGGTGGTGGTGTCGACCTCCGACGACCCCTCCGCGTTGGTGCTCGACGGCGCCCGGCGCCCGGCTACTCCCTCCTTCCTCCTCCTCTCCGTGGTGGTCGGACTGGCCGTGGCGTTGCTCTGGGCGGTTTTGTCTCTGATCTTGGCCAAAATGTCGGCCCACTTCGCCGGGTCGATTTTGTTGTTGATCCTTCGCCTGGTCTCGATGACGGCGTTCCTCCGGTCGCTGGCGTTCGGCGCCAGCGCGGGCCTGCGCGGCGCGGCCGGCCTCCGCCACATGGTCCTGGACGGGTGGCCGCCCCTCCCCCCGCCGCCGGCGCTTTGACCCCCGCCTCTCTGCCGACTGCCCTCCTCCTCCTCCTCCTCGTCCCCGGACGCCTCCTCTTCCGCGTCCAGTGCGGGGGGGACCTTGACCTTGGTGTTGACGCCCGCGGCCGACTGGGGTCTCGCCGGGAACGTCCGCAGTGGCCTCGCGGCCGCCGCCGCGCGCCTGCTCAGCGCGACTCTGGTCGCCAGCGCGTCCACGCCGTGCAGGTTGACGGCCACGCACTTGTAGTAGCCGCCGTCGGACGGCTGCGCGCGCGCGATCCGCAGGGTGCCGTTGGAGAACACCACCGCTCTGGAGGAGGAGGAGGAGTTGGCCCCGACGAAGCTCACGACGGCGCCGCCCGGCAGGATCCAGTCGATGTGGGCGTCGGGCGAGCCGGACGCCGCGCACGGCAGCGCGACGGGCTCCCCCACCGAGCCCTGGACGTGCCGAGGAGGAGGAGGAGGGGAGCTCTCCTCGTCGTCGCCTCCCCCCGGGGGCGGGCTGGAGGACTCCTCCACCGCCAGGCGGAACGGGAGCACGGACAGGTCCCCGTGCACGGCGGCGACGCAGTAGTACACGCCCGCGTCGGCGTGGCCGGCGGGCGAGATGGCCAGCGTTCCGTCCGCCGACACGGTCAGCCGGTCGTCCGGGCCGCCGGACGGCGCCTGCAGCTGGGTGTGGGGGGGGGGGGGCGGGATAACAATCCTTTATTATAGCGTTTATCGTGATTTTTACAAAACGGCTCACACGATGGGAGATTTAAATCTATCTCCATCCTATAGTACACACACTATAGGATTGATTCGCTTTTGTCGCGCTGCAAATTCAGCACCACTTAAACCCTGCACATTTGCTACGCAAACAAAAGTGGCATTTTAAGTTTTATAAACATATTAGCGTGAACATAATCTAATAACCCATTCTGAACGGGAACCCATTTTGGTGTCGGCATCATGTTATGCTTTAGCTATTGAAAAATAGCAGATCTACAAGCTCATAGCGCGCCACCGAGTGGCGCGCTATGAGCTTGTAGGTCTGCAATTTTTTTTTAAATCGACTGCTATTTTTTGAAAAAACGACTGAATTTTTTTAGAATCTGATCTCGGGTCAGAATGGGTTAATCAGACCAGTGTGTGTCCAGTGGAAAACCTTGTATGAATCTGATCTCAGGTCAGAATGGGTTAATCTCATTATTTTTGCCACAATAATGGTCATTTTCATATTATTCCCTTACCTGGGTGCCGTCTGGCAACATCCACCGAACGGCCGCCGGCTCGGAGCTCCGCACCCTGCAGTCCATCCGGCTGGCGCCGCCCGCCACGACGACGACGCTCGACGCCGCCCGCGTGGTGGCGTTCGCGGGCTCGATGGCGACCCACGGGCGCCGCTGCCTCCGCGCCGCCTCGGCCTGGACGGTCTGCGAGAGGCGCGTGCGGAGCACCAGCCTGGCGCTCGTCCCCGTGGACCTTCCCCGGTCCAGCTGCAGGTCCACGGACGGCTGCATGAGCCAGGCCGGCGCCGCCGCCACGGTGACCCTGACGCCCGTGTAGTACAGCGCGTCCCTCTCCGCGTCCTGCCGGTACGTGTAGCTGTAGCGCGGCGCCGAGGCGCCACCGTCTCGCTTCAGGTGCGCGGGCACGTCGCTGTAGTAGGCGATGAGCCTCCAGAGCAGCTCGTAGCTGTCGCGGTCCACGGGGCAGTCCAGCTCCACCGACAGGCTGGCGTTGGCGGAGAGCGTCCGCGTGGCGTCCAGCTGCTCCCAGTCCACCCTGGCGAGCTCCTCCCGGGGCTCGCCCACGGCGCACGCCAGGTCCACTTGGTTCCCGTGCTCGTCGGACAGGCCCAGGGAGACGTTGCCCAGCGGCTCCCTGAACTCCTCCGCGGCCAGGACCTCCGTGTCGTCGACGGCGAGCGGACCGGGGGTCCTCTGGCGTGACGACGACCTGGCGATGACGGGGCCGCTGCAGACCATGCTCTCCTCCACCACAGCCTGCAGCTCCTTGCTACGGAGATGTCTGGGAGAGGAGCACAGGGCGCACAGCTCACCTCCGGGGTACGCTCTGTCTTTCTTACACTTCAGCACGTCTGGACAGGGGAAGAAGCATACACGGGAACGCACAACGTCATCGTTTATTTAGTGTGGAGGCACAGGTTCACGTTAAAATATGACGTCAATGAGCGCTCTCCTTGTAAATGCTTGACTGATAAAGGCGACCATTTACAGGGATGAATGATGAAGGGTGAATGACTCAAAATAGAATAATGCAAAACTCTCTGCTCCCCTTTCACCGTTTACTAGTATGTGCTGGAAAGCACACACATACTATTAACCCATTCTGACCGGGCACCCATTTTGGTGTCGGCATCATGTTATGCTTTAGCTATTTAAAAATAGCAATAGTCTGCTATTTTTGAAAAATCGAAGAACCACTGACATAGAAACATAGCTTTATCAGAAAACGGTCAGGATGTAGAAGACGTTTATAGAATCTGATCTCAGGTCAGAATGGGTTGTTTGAGGGTGCATTACCTGTCTGTCTGTCTGTCTGTCTGTCTGCCTGCCTGCCTGCCTGCCTGCCTGACTGCCTGACTGCCTGACTGCCATGTATATTCACTACCACAAAAATAACCCAAATAAAAATAAAACCACAGTAAAAAGTGGCACTCTGCAGCAGAAGCTCACCCGGGGAGAGCGCGCTGTCCCAGTGGTGGAACCAGCGCATGCGGCAGTCGCAGGTCCACGGGTTCCCGTGGAGGTACAGGTTCTCCAGCCGCGGCATGGAGGCCAGCAGCGCCGGCTCCAGCGTGGTCAGCGCGTTGTCCGACAGGTGCAGGTGCCTGAGGAACAGGAGACAGGGCTGTCACCGTTAGTACAGACTCACCTAATAGTTAGCCCATTCTGACCTGAGATCAGATTCTAAAAATGTCTATTACATCCTGACAGTTTCATTATTAACCCATTCTGACCTGAGATCAGATTCTAAAAGTGTCTTCGATTTAAAAAAAAATAGCAGACCTACAAGCTCGTATCGCGCCACTCGGTGGCGCGATATGAGCTTGTAGATCTGCTATTTTTCAATAGCTAAAGCATAACATGATGCCGACACCAAAATGGGTGCCCGGTCAGAATGGGTTAGGGTTGTCTCCATTCCATCACGTGATCGGAAATCACATTTTCAAATGACCGCGATCGAATCGGGAGCAAAAGAACTTGATCGGGAACATCCCCTAGTATCAATATCCATTGTCTGTGATTTTGGATATTGTATACTATTGTGATATGGTTGAATGAAAATCACACTTGTGTGTGGTGGGGGGCGCGCTTATCATCATACATCACATTCCGTGCTCAGCCAATCAAATCATCACGTCATGTGTCATTCCGGCCAATCACTTTTGCCGTGTTTCAACTCGTTTCTAACTTGTGACCATATACCGTTCTGGCTATTAAATTGCCCTATGATAAATAATTTCTTTACAGAAACGACAGGTTTTAGAAACATCATCATCCTCCGACATGTTTTACTGTGTTTGTTTACATGCTAGTAGCGCTTGTTGATCGTGTTTGTTTGAACATCAACCGGGTTAGCCCCCATTGACAACGACGTCTATTTTGATTGGTCCAGTGTGAACCAATCGCGGAAGACTGCCGCTTTAATTGGCAACGCCCATTCCAGAAACTGCTGCCGTGGGAAGGACTTTCTGTCTGAATAATGGAGTGAAGTCAGTCAGAGCTTGTAGATCAGCTAATTCCGTGGTGCAACCCAGCACTCTTTAGCTAGCCCATTCTGAACGGGAACCCACTTTGGTGTCGGCATCATGTCGTGCTTTAGCTATTTAAAAATAGCAGATCTACAAGCTCATATCGCGCCACCGAGTGGCGCGATACGAGCTTATAGGTCTGCTATTATTATTTTTTATCGAAGAACGACTGACATTTTTAGAATCTGATCTCAGGTCAGAATGGGTTCATCAGACCAGTGTGTTGTCCAGTGGAAAACCTCGTATGAATCTGATCTCGGGTCAGAATGGGCTAGTGGAGATGTATGGAGACTTCGGAGAAAAAAAAGCAATTCTCCTGAACGCTGGCACGGAAAGGAGTGGCTTTTTTTGCATTTCTTCCACCATAGTAAATGCTGCATTCGTGGTCTAGGAAAGGGCACTTGTTTTACTTTGACGTCCCCGGTCAGGCGTCGTGCCCCGTACCGTACCTGAGGGTGGAGGCGTGGAGGTGCCCTCCCGCCAGGGAGAAGGTGCAGAAGGTGGCGGGGTGCAGCCTCTGCAGCCGGTTGCCCTCCAGCTGCAGCAGGCGCAGGGCGGTCAGGCCCTGGAAGGCGTCCGGGTGGATGAACTCCAGGCGGTTGTGGTCCAGGTGGAGCCGGGCCAGGGACCACAGGCCGTGCAGAGTGTCTCTGTCCAGCTCCGCCAGCTTGTTGTAGCTCATCTTCAGCATCTGGTCGTCATCACGCACGCACGCGCGCGCGCACACACACACACACACACACACACAGAAATAGTGAGAGTTTGTGTGTTCATTTCGGCACACAGATATCTGCTATTTATTTTACCTTTTTTTGGTATACAATTAACCCATTCTGACCTGAGATCAGATTCATACGAGGTTTCCACTGGACACACACTGGTTCTGATGAACCCATTCTGACCTGAGATCAGATTCTAAAAATGTCGATTTTTCAAAAATAGCAGACCTACAAGCTCGTATCGCGCCACTCGGTGGCGCGATATGAGCTTGTAGATCTGCTATTTTTCAATAGCTAAAGCATAACATGATGCTGACACCAAAATGGGTGCCCGTTCAGAATGGGTTAATAAATGTCAGAAAGGTCTTTGTATATAACATATCTTCCCTGTGCAATGTTTGATCGTAAAGCCTAAAAGACAAAAAATAAATGTATTTTTTATTCATAATTATGTTCGAATGTTCAATGCCCAAAACACAATGAAATCGTTAATTAGTGTGACATGTGTAATCGTGACAGCCGTAGTGCAGTGTGTGACAGTGTGTCCAGTTCATTGGTGTGCAGTGTGAAGGGCAACACACACACACACACACACAGGCTGCAAACGCCTTGGTCTGCCCCGGGGTCTCCTCCCAGTGGGACGTGCGTCGAGGACCTCCCTATAGGGAGACGCTCAAGAGGCATCCTAACCAGATGCCCGAACCGCCTATAAGCTGGCTCCTTTCCAGGCGACGAAGCAGTGACTCTACTCCCGAGTCTCTCTCATGTGACTGAACTTCTCACGCCATCTCAGGCAGCCCATCTCAGGCAGCCCATCTCAGGCAGCCCAGCCAGGCAGCCACCCGTCGGGAGAAAACTCATTTCGGTCGCTTGTATTCGCGAGCGTATTCTTTCGGTCACACTTCATGGCCATATAGGTGAGAGTAGGAACGAAGATTGATCGGTAGACAGAGAGCTTTGCCTTCGGGTTCAGCTCTCTTTTCGTCAGAACAGTGCGGTACAGCGACTGTAATACCGCCCCGATTCTCCGTCCTCCCCCTCACTCGTGAACAAGACCCCGAGATACTTAAATTCCTTCACCTGGGGGTAATGTCTAATTCCCACCTTGGACTGACTGCACAATCACTTCATGCACGTCGATACCGTTCTACTACCCAGCCTGTGTGTGTGTGTGTGTGTTGCCCTAACAGCTAGTGTCCAGTTCACCTGCAGACTCACCTGTCTGCAGGTGAAAGCTCTGTGGTTAGAGACTTAACTCATTCTGACCGGGCACCCATTTTGGTGTCAGCATCATGTTATGCTTTAGCTATTTAAAAATAGCAGATCTACAAGCTCATATCGCGCCACCGAGTGGCGCGATACGAGCTTGTAGGTCTGCTATTTTTGAAAAATCAAAGAGCGACTGACATTTTTAGAATCTGATCTCAGGTCAGAATGGGTTCATCAGACCAGTGTGTGTCCGGCGGAAACCTCGTATGAATCTGATCTCAGGTCAGAATGGGTTAAGAGTTATACCTGTAGAGCGTTGAGGTCAGTGAAAGCTCCGTGTGGCAGCTCATGGATGTTGTTCCCATGGATCATCAGCAGCTCCAGTTGTCTCAGACCGGCCAGAGACGTCTCCGTCAACGTGTGGATGGCGTTGAACCTTGCAACACAACACAACAAAAAAAAAGAAAGTTGCGGGATTGCAGCTTTAAATGTGCCTGCGTGGGCTGTATAATGACATGATTGGTGTGGCCGAATTATAATGAAACCACCATCGGCAGCACTAGTACCGACCCCAGGTTGATCCGCTCCACTTGTTTGGAGATGCCGGCAGGGATGGAGTGGAGGGAGCGGAAGGTGCAGTGGAGCTCTGAGGGCTGGGGACAAGAGCAGGACCGGGGGCAGGAGGGGAGTGAGTAGGGGACAGCCCCGGCAACGCCCGCCATCACAACCAACGCCCACGCCGTCAACGTCGCTGCTGCGGGGTGACACATCTTCACACTGCAGGGGACACACAATTCAATTGGCTCTATAAGTATGCACACAGAATAACTACTTCCGGGCCCCCCCCCCTTCCCTACTTCCTACACAGGTGTTGCCGATGATGCTATAATGAAGGCTCTGTTCCATTATGGTCAAACAGAGTCGGCTAGGTGCTGCTACTGTATTGTGCACTATACACTATGACTCTGCAAGTCTGCGTGACCTGTGTCTTCTGCTGCACGCTGTGTTTTGTTCGGCTTTTAACTGTGTTTTGTACTGTTTTTAACCTGTACGGCGACCTTGAGTGCCCTGAAAGGCGCCTTATAAATAAAATGTATTATTATTATTATTATTATTATTATGTTGGCTCCACTCTGCTAGTCAGTGGGTCTCAAAAGTGTCCTGGGGGGGATACTTAATCAGTATCATCAGTAACACCTGTGGAAGGAAGTAGGTATACAGAGGCCCAGGAGAAGAGCTATTCTGTGTGAATATGGAGCTCACGATATATCCCATCCAAGCTTTATTCCAGACACTCATGGGAGGTCTCATAGACTTGGTTCTCGATCAGCCTGTGGGTCAGGAGATCAGGACCCCACCAGATGTCAGTGAAATGTAGATATTATAAAATTTTTGGCTAAAGTTCTCCTCAGAATAGGTTATGGATGCTAATCCAAAGAGTTGTCAAACCCTGCACTGAAGAACCCTGCTCACCTGCTGCACTATATACAATTCAGTGTTCATTTAACTCCAAGAGTGTACAAATGGAACATTAAGAGCTTATTTGGCCTCCCAGGCCATAACTCTCATAAACAGATGGAGGATACAGCAGCGATATAGTTAATAAGCAGTAGCCTTAATTCTCCCCATGCCAGCTCTGGCTGCATGCAGAGATAGATTATTGTGGAGAAATTAGATTTGGAGATAAAGACAAATCAAAAACTGATTTATTGCTGTAGCCATGCAGCCCCTCAAAAAACGAGACAATTATAACTTAACTTCTCTCATGAAGAAATTGAAGAAATCCAATGATCCAATAAACTCTTTACGCACAGTTATTACGCGATCAATGTTTAATCAGACTAGCTTAACTACATCAATGTTTAATCAGGCTTATAGCTACATCAATGCAACGAGATTTAAAGTTGTTATTTGAAATCGTCATTTGAACTCTGAAGTTAAAGCTGAAGTGTATATTTACCTCGAATTTCTCGAAACCGTGAGAGTCAGTCAGTCGATCAGTCATGAGTCAGTCAGCGGCTCTCCTCATATCCAGTGTGATAGCCTGGCTGAACTGGATGAAGGACGCATGCTGGATCTCCAAAAAGGAAAATAAACTTTTGTCCGGGAGGAAAGTAAAACGAAAAACGGTTTTTTTCCTCCCCACTTCTTCTCCTTTAGCCGACAGAGAAGTTAAACCCCCGCTGCACAATAAAAGCTCAAACCGATTTCACTTTAATAAACTCCATAGAAAACAAGTTTGGTTCCGCAGAAAATAAAAAATAAAATAAATAAAACGGTGCGCCTTTTGGCTGCATTAAAATGAGCCGGCTTTCTTCTGCACGCCGTGTGATGTGTGTGTGTGTGTGTGTGTCTGTCCGGCTGTGCGCTGTTAGATTCCACGACAGGAGCGGAATGTGTGTATGAGAGCAGTTCTGGTGTATGCCGGCGCGCGCGCGCGTGTGTGTGTGTGCGCGCGCGCGTAGATTGAAGCAACAGGAGGGGCCACAAAAAGTGCCGAGGAGGAATGATGACAGGACAGCACAGAGTTACAGGGTGGGAAAAAATGATACACCCAGTGAGAAGTGATAGAAGAATACTCCCAGGACTGTTTTGCTATTGTACAAGTATGAGACTCTGTCAGTGGCGTGCACAGATAGACACTAGGGGGTGCTAGAGCACCCCCTGCCCTTTTGGCAATTTTGCTCTAAAAAAAAAAAGAAAAAAAATCCTTTAATTTGTAGTGTGTGGACCATGCGGTGACATTGATAAAATCTTGATAAAAAAAACGCTTCTATATTATTTAGGCCCCCACAATCTAAAGCTATGTTTCTATGTCAGTGGTTCTTCGATTAAAGAAAAATAGCAGACCTACAAGCTCGTAGCGCGCCACTCGGTGGCGCGCTATGAGCTTGTAGATCTGCTATTTTTCAATAGCTAAAAATGTGCTGCACAAGGTGCCCTTTTTTCACTTGAGCACCTGCCCCTCTAAATGTCTGTGCACGCCACTGGACTCTGTTACAACAAGGATGCGGGCTGGAAGAAATGTTTACGCCCCTTTTGGGACATTTTGCTGGGCCCTATAACCTAAAACTTTGATATTCAAAATGTACTTCAGTGATTGATTGATTGATTGATTGATTGATTTATTGATTGATTGATTGATTGATTGATTGATTGATTGATTGATTTATTGATTGATTCAGTCCGTCAGTCCGTCAGTCAGTCATTCATTTATTTGAATGCTTTATTAGTCTGGAATGTAAACAGCAGTCCGGTAGAGTCAAGACAATTACTAATGTGATCCTAAAAGTAAAGGGTACAAATGTATTGGCATCAATATGTAGGCTATAACGTTACGCAGAAATCAGAGAAATGTCCCGTCAAGTATTCAAAAATGTGCAGAAATCTTTTGAAAATAGCAGATCTACAAGCAGACTCACAACATGTCGCATGGCTATTTTCAAATAGCCGAAGTATAGGCCTATAATATGTATATAGGGCTGAAGTGGTTAATGTATGTTTTGGAATAACAAATACAAATCTGCAAAGTAATACCGAAGTATTCAAATAATTGTAGTGGAGTTGCTGGGGGAATTTTGGATCTGGAGGATGTTGACCCCTGCTGTGACCCCTGGAAGAGGAGAACGCCACCTTGAGGTTCCCTCCAGGCGTGAGGAGGGCCACACAGACAGCCGTCCTGGTTGAATATACCGTGTACCTCTGGGGAGGGTCGACTATATCCCAGGTTATAATCTCTGCAACGTGCTTTATGCATTTGATGTCGACGCCCAACACATGGTTCAAACCACAGGTCTCTGGGCCTGTGCCAGAGGGGAGATACGGCCACTCAGCCTGTGTCTTAAGTTGGGGATAGCCATGTTTATCCATGGAGGAGTGACCCAGACTGTATGGACTAATGACTAATCTACAAGTTGGACACCAGCACAATGGTCTGGTCTTTAATTGACACCAGAGGAACTCCACCTCCTGTTTCATCACGTCACTCTGCCACCATCATTGGGGCAAAGATGTTTGTATTTGGGGGTGATGTGTACCAGTACAACTGTAACGACACCATCAGAGTGTTTGACACAGAGACCAACCAATGGATGATCACACCTTCCGCACAGCCTCTTCCAGAAAGGTCGCGATTATATCATTCAGCCTTCACCTACAATGTAGAGCTGTACATATTTGGTGGCGCAAAATAACACTATTTAAAGGATATGTGGGAATTAAATCCAGAAACTTTCTCCTATAGAAGGAGGTTAAGCCCAAGGGGAAAGGCCCGGAAACGATGTATAGAAAGTGCTGTTGCGTGGTGGGAGATGGTGTCATTCTCTTTGGAAGGTTCAGCGATGTCCCAGTCTTCAGTCCTAGCCTCAAGACATTATGTAAGCTAGCAGTTATTCAGTACGGTCTGGAGCATTCTGAACTCCCACACAACATCAGGTGGGAACTGGCAGCCATGACTATAGCAACAGCCAATACGGAACTGGCAGCCATGACGACCAACAGCCAATAGGACCTGGCAGCCATGACTAGCAACAGCCAATAGGAACTGGCAGCCATGACGACCAACAGCCAATAGGAACTGGCAGCCATGACTATAGCAACAGCCAATAGGAACTGGCAGCCATGACGACCAACAGCCAATAGGAACTGGCAGCCATGACTATAGCAACAGCCAATAGGAACTGGCAGCCATGACGACCAACAGCCAATAGGAACTGGCAGCCATGACTAGTAAAAACAGCGAGGACGGACCCAGCCAGCCAGCCAGCCAGCCAGAGACACACATAGCTCCGCAATGGAGTGGTTGCATCACTCACAGAGAAAACCTCAAAATTGTACTTGAGTTATGTACATAGTAGGTTACTTACTGTAGTGACAGTGAGTTATGTACATAGTAGGTTACTTACTGTAGGTACTTTCCACCACTGCCAGTGTGAGCTCGTAGCACGAGTGTATTAGATATATTTGATGAGTCATAATATTGGAACAAGCTCCAGAAAACCCATCGCCTCGCTGCAAAGGCTCATAATAATATAACTGCTGCCTCCAAGGTCAAGTGCTGGCCAATAACCCATTCTGAACGGGCACCCATTTTGGTGTCAGCATCATGTTATGCTTTAGCTATTGAAAAATAGCAGATCTACAAGCTCATATCGCGCCACCGAGTGGCGCGATACGAGCTTGTAGGTCTGCTATTTTTCAATAATCGAAGAACGACTGACATTTTTTAGAATCTGATCTCAGGTCAGAATGGGTTCATCAGACCAGTGTGTGTCCGGCGGAAACCTCGTATGAATCTGATCTCAGGTCAGAATGGGATAAATACATCGGCGCAGCAGCAACATCTCTACATTAAACTGCGAATCCTCCTCAGTGTGCATTTACCTATACAGAAAGTGTCACAAATCTAACGGGGTCACGTTCGTTGAATCATTATACACTCTCTCTGGTTCACTGTGCGGTTTTCTATGTGACAACCAGGAATAGTGACAGGTGACAGCCGGAATGTAGACCCGGCACCCGGGAGCAGTATGGGTTGGCGCCCCATGAGCCTGTGTCGTCCTCCATGAGAAGGACACAGGCTATGTTTTCTTTTTTCTTTGATGCAAGAAAGATGTATTCTGGCCAGGGGGGCAGTCAGACAGATATTTTGTGAAGCCTGAAACTCCTGAAAGTTCATATAATGGCCTGTTGTGGCGCTGTCACTGGACCCAAAAAACCCCATAGCCCCATAGAAGTCCATGTATTTGGGCCCAACTTCACCTAGACTGTATTACCTTAATAAACATGGTCATGAATACTTTCTGCTTCCAGTCACTAGTTAAATGTCTCATTTCTGATGTCAAAATATTCTTTTTGGAAAATTATGGTCCCATTTATAAAATAAATGACCATAAAGTCACGTATGTTCTGAGGGCCGTGGCTACCGTTACAGTCTATGATCGGGAGTCCCCACCCACTCGAGTCAAAATAAAAACCAACGGAGAAGAAGGGGGGAAGTCCCGCCTCGTTGTCTGGGCAGCCAATGGCCAGCTGGGCCCAAACGGATCTAGAAAGATGGCGACTTACAGTGCAGGAATAAGAGGCTTCATTTTACGTCCATGTTAGACCCGGGGAACGCTTTGTCCATATTTTTTACAGTCTATGATTCTGGCGCTGCACTGCGGCGACATGGACATAAGGGCTATATACGCTTGCATGCAATACAATTTTGCTACTTTCAAATGGCCGAAATGAAGTGGTTAATGTGTGGTGTATAGTGATAATCCAAATCTACAAAGTAACTACAGTATAGTAACTAAACTTTTCAAATGGAGTAAAAGTATACAATGCTTGGATCCAAGACGTAGTGGAGTAGAAGTATTGGAAATTTGAAATACTCCATCTTGAGGTAAAAGTAATTTCCACCAAGATGCGTGCACAGAGCATCCTCCATGTGCGCTCCGCTGCATGTCGCAGTCCCGCGTGCAGACGCACGCACACACAAACACACACACACACACACACGCGCGCACACGCACGCGCACACGCACACACACACGCACACACACACACACACGTAAAAGCGTGTGGTGTTTTCAAGGTGAAGGTTAAGTGAGCCAAAGCCCTCTAATTAACACTGACTGTTTAACATGCATGAACATGCACGCCCCTAGCTGGTTCTGTCTCTCTCTCTGTGTCTGTCTGTCTGTCTGTCTGTCTGTCTGTCTGTCTGTCTGTCTGTCTGTCTGTCTCCACACACACACACACACAGAGCATTATACAACCCTTTGTCCGCCCCCCTCCCCCCGTTCTCCTTTCCTAAATGACATCTCATCTACATCACTGCAGTCCAGGGGCCTCCAGTAACCCCCCCAGGGGCCCTCAGAGGGGGGCGAGGCCCCGCCCCGGTCCACACAGCCTCTCAGAGGTCACGGAAGGGGAAAAGTATCTACTGTATAAGTGCATTTAGCTCGGATCAAGTGAGTATCTGACTTCATTTATTTATTACTGGGGACAGTTTGGAGCCATACCAGCTATACTGTACCTGTAAGTGCTCTTTGAGAGCGGTTTTGAAAGGACAGTAGGGATTCACATTCCATCTTACAGTACACCCCCACCCTACCGACTTTAACCCATTCTGAACGGGAACCCATTTTGGTGTTAGCATCACGTCATGCTTTAGCTATTGAAAAATAGCAGATCTACAAGCTCATATCGCGCCACCGAGTGGCGCGCTAAGAGCTTGTAGGTCTGCTATTTTTGAAAAATCGAAGAACGACTGACATTTTTATAATCTGATCTCAGGTCAGAATGGGTTAATCAGACCAGTGTGTGTCCAGTGGAAAACCTCGTAATGAATCTGATCTCAGGTCAGAATTGGTTAAAAAACATGCTTAGGACGCACAGTCACTGTAGAGGACTTGTCGTTGTTGTTGTTGCACGCTGTATTTACAGGGCTGTTTACGTAAACAGAGTATTTCTACATTGAGGTATTGTAATAATAGTTACAGTATAAGTATACTTTAGGTCTTCCATCTCTGCTGAAAGGTCACATGGGGCCGTGGAGTGGACTGGAGCCGGGGGGGGCAGTGGTCACGCATGGGGATGAGAGAGTGTTCATCCATCACGGTGTCAGGCTGGGCCCCGAATATAGCACACCTGCACCAAACAGACCTAACGGAGGGCAAGGTCACCTCACCTCTATACACTCCTGTACTCTATAACCTGCGCACACAGTGGGAAAAATAACTCTTATTGAGCCGCGACAAACGAGCTTGTGCATGGTTTGCGTTTGCTGTTTTTGAAACGTTGTGGATAACGACATGCCCTGGATATATAGGGATGCCAGGTTTAACCTATTCTGACCTGAGATCAGATTCATGTATACGAGGTTTTCCACTGGACACACACTGGGTCTGATTAACCCATTCTGACCTGAGATCAGATTCTAGAAATGTCAGTCGTTCTTCGATAAAAAAAAAATAGCAGACCTACAAGCTCGTATCGCGCCACCGAGTGGCGCGATATGAGCTTGTAGATCTGCTATTTTTCAATAGCTAAAGCATGACATGATGCCGACACCAAAATGGGTGCCCGTTCAGAATGGATTAAGGTATATCCCCTTTTTGTATAACGTGCGGTAACGTGTGTGACAATCGTAACGACTTTGACTTTTGACTTTGATTATTATATTACAATAATAATGTTTGCTTGTGCCAAAATCTACACAAAAAGGCACAGCTGGACTGAATTTGAGTCCTGAAAAGTAACAGTTTTGAACCTATGAAGACAGAGACGATGTACCATGCATCATCACCGGCTATGTGCAAGACTGCGGCTTTCCAAGTGAAAAATACATACAAAAGTACATACAAAATACATACAAAAATACAAATGTGAACATTTTACACAAATTTCTTCTGTGCCAGTCAGGCAAAAGTTGCTTTGCAAAACCAACTGAAAGAGCTCGAAACTGTCAATTTCATTGAGAGGAAACCACAGCAACAGTGAGTGGTAAGGGGTATAACTAACATAATATATAGTCAAGCAAAAATGCATGAAGCAAACTCACGACCGCTGGAACGGGCCCATTCGAGTATAGTGATAATGTTCCATGCTCTTTCGTGACAAACTGTGTAAAGTCATATATACTGTAGCATGTGGAAATGTGAATAGACAGTGACGGTAAGCAGAGCACCACGCACCGAAGAGTTATGGCCGGACATGAGTTATAGAGAGATAACAGCAGTCAGCTCGATCCTAATCGTTAATAGAATTTACAGCGGCTGCGATAATTTATGCTCCGTCATATGGTGGCGTGGCGTGGCGAATACGATAATCTGTCTGCCCGGCAGAAAGCAGAAACCTCCTATCTCCATATTTAACCAATTTGGTCTTTTACATCCTGTCAGTTTTCTGAAAAAGCTATGTCAGTCGTTCTTCTTCGATTTTTCCAAAAAATAGCAGATCTACAAGCTCATAGCGCGCCACCGAGTGGCGCGCTATGAGCTTGTAGATCTGTTTGTGGTTTTTTTAAATGAAGTACATTAGCATAATTAGCACTAATTAGCATGCATTTTAGGCCCAGCCGCGGCGAGTCCGGATGGGTCGGGTTATAGGGCAGAATTTGAGTCCCCACAGACAGGTGCCACCTTCCCAGCCAATAGCACTATACGTCCCCACAGACAGGTGCCACCTTCCCAGCCAATGGGACTATACGTCCCCACAGACAGGTCCCACCTTCCCAGCCAATAGGACTATACGTCCCCACAGACAGGTGCCACCTCCCAGCCAATAGAACTATATACGTTTAATGAGCGATATCGCCATCCCCGCCTCGGTTTCCGGCCCCCCCAAAACACGGGCCAATTGTGTTTGTGTCGATGCCGGATATCCGCCAATGCCGGATGCACACCATGATGGATTCTAACCCACAACCTCCATGGTGGTGAGCACTGAGCAGGGACCAGTCCAGCGCCCTATAGAATGCAGTTTTATAAAGGGTGAAACCAATAAGCTATACAAATTGAAAGCCGGGTAAAACTACATTCGCTTATAGTGTCGTACTGTAACATTGTGCTGCCAACGAAAACGTTGGCCCCGTCAGTCAATCTGAACAAGGATAGCACGTGTTTCAGGCCTTGTGGTTCAGTTGGTCTTGTCAGAAAACAAAACAAGAAAAGCCTCATAAAACGAAAGGGGAAGAAGGAACAGTGTAGCGTTGAACTTAAAGGACCATAGCAGCGGTCTGGCCCGTGTTAGTCCATTAACCATGACTCACTGTGTACTCGAATTGACGGCAGAGCATTTTCCCCAAAGCCATACCGAGTGGTTGCGTTTGGTTTTTTGACAGCCACAGAATTCCGTTCCATTAATGAAAATCCTTTATATTTAGTATAATATGCGAAAAAGGTTCCTTTTGTTTTTGAAAATAATGATCAAAATCATTTAACACATTTTGGCTAAAGCATTATGTTATGCTTTAGCTATTGAAAAATAGCAGATCTACATAGCGCCACCGAGTGGCGCGCTACGAGCTTGTATAGGTCTGCTATCTTTGAAAAATCGAAGAATGACTGACACAGAAACATAGCTTTTTCAGAAAACTGTCAGGATTTAGAAGAAATGTATAGAATCGTTCCCATGGTCAAAATCAACCCATTCTGACCGGGCACCCATTTTGGTGTCGGCATCATGTTATGCTTTAGCTATTGAAAAATAGCAGATCTACAAGCTCATATCGCGCCACCGAGTGGCGCGATACGAGCTTGTAGGTCTGCTATTTTTGAAAAATCGAAGAGCGACTGACATTTTTAGAATCTGATCTCAGGTCAGAAAAGTTCATCAGACCAGTGTGTGTCCAGTGGAAACCTCGTATGAATCTGATCTCAGGTCAGAATGGGTTAAGGACACGTGTTGTTGCGTGCATAAATCAAAGCCATGCATGTCACGATGGCACTATCTCGCTGGATCGCATTCCTACTAAACGTCAATCAGGCCTGGCGGGCGCATGCATGCATTCGGAGCATGTCGATGGGATCCAGCTAGGGCTATAATCCATTCTGACCTGAGATCAGATTCATACGAGGTTTCCGCCGGACACACACTGGTCTGATGAACCCATTCTGACCTGAGATCAGATTCTAAAAATTGTCAGTCGTTCTTCGATTTTTCAAAAATAGCAGACCTACAAGCTCGTATCGCGCCACTCGGTGGCGCTTGTAGATCTGCTATTTTTCAATAGATAAAGCATAACATGATGCTGACACCAAAATGGGTGCCCGGTCAGAATGGAATAATCCATCCCTCCAGGCCCGAGTAGTGAGAGTGTCCGCCTGACTCAGATAAACTGCTTCCTTGTTCCTCACAGGCAATAACTTTTGGAAACTGGCAGCGCTCGTCCTTGCTTTGGACCCAGCAGCAGTGGTGTTTGAATCGAACTGCTCAGCGAAAAAAAACAAAAAAAAACAAAATAAATTATGTTGTTTGTATTTGAGAGCTGATAGCTGTAAACTTTTATTTTATCGCCTCCGCACAAGTTCTCGAAAGTCTTTTCTTTTCCTGGCCGGAGTTCGGGAACAGTGGGTGGGGGGGGGGGGGGTGGGGGGGGGGGGTGGGGGGGGGGGGGGGACAATTGGAACGCAGGCTTTTGTTCCACGGAGGGAGATTCGGCCATCTGACGTTCGTTGACATTGGCGGAGTCTGACAAAATCATGAACCCGAAACAGAGAACACAATAGAAGTGCACACAGTAGGCATACATTTTTAAAAGGACCGTGATTAATTCCTTGGCCGACAAAGTTACGACACTTTTTTGTGTGTGGACTGAATTCGGGAGATACTGACCCAGATGAACATCTGGTAGTGATTTCGTTTTAAAACCCAAAATGTAGCAATACTTTAGCGTGTAGGAATGTAATGGCCCGTATACCGTACCTCTACTGTGCTTCTGTGTGTGACACTGTGTGTTTGTTTGTCCGTGGTCGCTCACACAGCAGGCCTATAGTATGCACAAGGCCATTTAAAGCAGTGGTCCTCAAACCTTTTTGTGCCAAGGACCCCAAAGATTATACGGCAGAGCCCACATCCCTGTTCCCCGTCTCCCATCTGAAAAGCTTTTGTGCCAGGGACCGGCCCAAAGAGAATATTGTGATTAAAAAAAAGCAACATTGTTCAAACACACAAACATTTCTACAAAACATAAAAAAAAATGTTCAAAGATAGCAGATACACAAGGTCGCAGCGTAAGTGACGTTTTGTTACTTGTGAGCTTGTAGATCTGCTATTTTTAAAAAGCCAAGGTTAACATATGCTGCTGCATATACTGTAGGGACCCCTCCCCGGACCCCTCTTTGAGAACCACTGACATAAAAGGTACAATATTAACCCATTCTGACCTGAGATCAGATTCATACGAGGTTTTCCACTGGACACACACTGGTCTGATTAACCCATTCTGACCTGAGATCAGATTCTAAAAATGTCAGTCGTTCTTCGATTTTTACAAAAATAGCAGACCTACAAGCTCGTATCGCGCCACTCGGTGGCGCGATATGAGCTTGTAGATCTGCTATTTTTCAATAGCTAAAGCATAACATGATGCCGACACCAAAATGGGTTAAGTGGTTAATATTATTGTGAAATGTGCTTCTGACTCTCACATGCAGCTCATTCTAGACACGCTGGTCTAGGTCACAAAACGCATTGTGCATGGCATGCAGTGGTGGAAAAAGTACTCACATTTTGTACTTAAGTAAAAGTATACAAAATGTACATAGGGCTAAAGTAATTAATGCATGTTTTGCGTTAATAATCTAAATCTTCAAAGTAACTAAAGTTTCCAAACAATTGCAGCATACAACATTTGTCTCCGAGATGTAGTGGAGTAGAAGTAAAAGTGCTGGAAATTGTAAATACTCAAGTAAAGTACAAAATGCCTTGTACATTGCTTCAGTGAGCGTATACTTAGTATACTTTCCGTGCACTGCCGTGCACTAGTGAGACTGATAGATTCACTGGCCTCGCTACTAAGTGCGTCATCTCTCCAGCGGGAGGATATATCAGCGCAGCAACATCCCCGCATGGCTGCCAAGTGTGAGCGTAACCCTGTGAGTTACAGCTGTGCAGTAATGCAGCTGTGCTGGCATGTCCCGCCTTTCTCTAAGAGTCTAGGTTCAGAACGCGATATATATGAATGTCTGTTGGCTTTTGGTCTTGTAAACCGATGTGATTATAAATGTACGCGCCGCGCCGGTCATGTCTTTTCCTGAGGACAAAGGGGATACATACAGTATCATGTTTGTAGACCATGTGGTTCTCAAACTGGGGGCTCGGGAACCCCAGGTGGGGTTCACATTGTTTTTCGTTTTTGAGGGGCCGGTCCCCAGAGGATTAGCTTAATGTGCAACATTTTTGAGTGGTGCACCCACTCCAAGGAACAGCAATGTCCGTGTTGGTTCACCTATGTGTTGGTTAATGAGCACCAGTATATGACTATGAGAAACAGAGAGAGGGATAGTGCTGCACAGTTGCCTGCTAATGAGAGAGAGAGAGAGAGAGAGAGAGAGAGGTAGGGGGTGGGGGGGGGGAGTTGCACCACTCAGTTCACACGGGTGTGATTTCTTTCTCACTCAACAGTAAACAAACCAGAAGTATACACTGGGTAGGCTGTGGGCTCCATTTTCGTTCGAGCTTTCTAAATACAGTATTTGGGGATTTAGCAGTGGGGAAGGGGGTGTTCCCCCACTAAAGTTGGTATTTTGGTTACCCGTCTAAACCCCTAAAACACCTCCGTTACCCGTTACATTATGCATAGGTGTGGTTTGGGCGTTACGATAATTAAATCACTATGTCACGTGCCATTGCCTTTAAGAGTTCCCTTATCCGTTGCCGTCAGTGGCGTGCACAGACGGTGCTCTAGCACCCCCTAGTGTCTATCTGTGCACGCCACTGGTTGCCGTTATGCCCGGTGCTATTGCTTCATAGCCTTACGGCCTCCCATGGAAGAGTGACGCGTTGCTTGCCTTGAAGTCTCACTTGTGCTGCATCGGCTATTTTCACAATATTCATCTGTGAAACCGAGTCAAACCAAACGTAACGGGTACAATTCCTATAAGTGCTTGGAATCGTAGACTGTTAGGGCGGGAGCATTTGGAAGTTCTGCAAGGCAAGCAAATGTCAAGAGACTAATACCTATAAGACTAGTGAAATGAAGCTGCTCCTTGTTTATCCCATTCTGACCGGGCACCCATTTTGGTGTTGGCATCATGTCATGCTTTAGCTATTGAAAAATAGCAGATCTACAAGCTCATATCGCGCCACCGAGTGGCGCGATACGAGCTTGTAGGTCTGCTATTTTTGAAAAAAATCGAAGAACGACTGACATTTTTAGAATCTGATCTCAGATCAGAATGGGTTCGTCAGACCAGCGTGTGTCCAGTGGAAACCTCGTATGAATCTGATCTCAGGTCAGAATGGGTTATCTCAGGACCCCCCTTGGGACCCCCTCAAGGACCCCCCTTGGGACCCCCTCAAGGACCCCCCTTGGGACCCCCTCAAGGACCCCCTTGGGGGGTCCTCGGATCCCACTGATCTATTCTAGAGTTTCAAGGAAGTCAGGGAACAAATAGAAGGCATGTGTTTGTTTGATGAAGATTGGTATTCTCTTTGAATAATCTCAATGAACGACGTCACTATGTTTTGTTTCATGATTTTAAATGAAAACACGACTTGTTCCTCTGAGCAATACGTAATAGGGATTCCTGCCTTGATGCTTCTGGTCTGATGTTGAAGACCGTTAGGCCACAGGCATTTGTTCCAGTCACTAATGCATTCTGACCTGAGATCAGATTCATACGAGGTTTCCGCCGGACACACACTGGTCTGATGAACCCATTCTGACCTGAGATCAGATTCTAAAAATGTCAGTCGCTCTTCGATTTTTCAAAAAATAGCAGACCTACAAGCTCGTATCGCGCCACTCGGTGGCGCGATATGAGCTTGTAGATCTGCTATTTTTAAATAGCTAAAGCATAACATGATGCTGACAACAAAATGGGTGCCCGGTCAAAATGGGCTAATGCAAGCGTGCAGACCAAAATCTACAAAAAGGCCAGAGAATATGAAAATAGGCCCAATTTGGATGATTATGTCAACACAGGATTATTTCGATTCCCTCAAACGAAGGCTTGCTATAGCTTTGATGGAGAGAAGCAGAGTCACCCAGAGGCCTCTGGAGGAGGAGGTTTGGATTGAAGCTTCTGGTTTGAAGCTAGAACAAACCCAACTATATGATCTCAAGTAATGAATTGTGCGGGTGTTTCTTTTCAAACCCACTTGGACTCCAATTAGCGCCTTTGTGGGTTTATTATGTGATCCGATTGTGCACACTGGGGAGTCATCTCTCCGATTGACGGGCTCATACCACATTTGAACTTGTTGCCATATTCAATCTTTGTGCAAGTGTGTGACAAGTGCTGACAGTAGCATATATTTCTGTAGACAAGTCGACCCACTATAGAGAGACGGGGGTGCGGCCGTCCCAAACCGCCCTGCCTTTTCAGACAAAGAACTCTTTACTTTGGCAGAGGCGACGAGGTCGCCAACATTGAGAGTCATAAAACATGTCTGTTGAATGTGGTTTGACCAGCGATGGAAGACGTACTTGTTTTATTAAAGTAAAATGATCAATACTGTAATGTAGAATTATTCTGTTTACAAGTAGAAGTCCTGGATTCAAATTTTATTCGAGTCAAAGTACAAAAGTATATGGGCATCACAAAATAGCCTACTTATACCTAAAGTAAGATTGACCCATTTCACAATTTCTTGTATAAAAAAATCTTTTGAGCCAAGAGTTTGGCAATTCTGTTTGACTACGGTTTTTCATTGAAATATGACAGCACTGTCAGTGTATGTTGGCTTTAATTTTCAGGCAATTAACCACAAACTGTCAATAGGCTACTTAGGACCAAATGGACCCTTATGGGTCTGTAACTCAGAGTGTACAAACGGTCCATTTGGTTCCATTTGTATACTCCCAGAGTTAAATTACCCTGCAGTTAGGCACAAGCTTGGCTCAGGGAGGGCCATGCAGAGTCCAAGGCACTTTGGATAATAACATCATATCCTGTGTTTATAAAACATTGGGGTCCCAGAGATAGAAATTCCATTACATAGGGGACTGTAGCCTAATTCGGGTCAAACCTGGGGGTCCTTGAAATGAAAACGATTGAGAATCACTGCTAGAGCCGTAAAGATCTTCTCTTATGGGGGTCCCTGGCATATCTTTTCTAATGGGGTTCATTAGTGTCAATTTGGGGGTCCTTGACTTATAGGAAACATGCTGCTCTTTCTTCCCTCCAGGAGTATTCAAAACACTACTAACTAAAACTACATCAAAAAATGTGCTGTCAAAAATCAACACTCAAATGCCTCGGCCGTGAATCCTGTGTGGAACAGCCTCCTCATGGGGTAGATGAATAAGCAGACAGTATACTGTACGCCGCCAGGTACCGTGACGCGCCTGAAAATAAACCGCCGTCGACGCGTGTGACAGCGGTGAGTGTATATTATACAACAGCTGCATGCGGCCTGGCCGCCCACGCTATGGTGTGAGACGCATAAAAACAGGCAGCTTGGGTATAGCGAGAGAGAGGATGGAGGGGAGAGGACCTGTGTTGTGCTGCGTGTGTGTGCGTGTGTGCGTGTGTGTGTGCGTGCGTGCTTAACCCATTCTGACCGTTTTGGTGAAAAATAGCAGATCTACAAGCTCATATCGCGCCACCGAGTGGCGCGATACGAGCTTGTAGGTCTGCTATTTATTTTTTTTAATCGAAGAACGACTGACATTTTTAGAATCTGATCTCAGATCAGAATGGGTTCGTCAGACCAGCGTGTGTCCAGTGGAAACCTCGTATGAATCTGATCTCAGATCAGAATGGGTTAAAATTACTCTACTTGTGAGGCCTATACATGTTCTCACAAGCATAGCATCGAGGAATGTAAATGAAACATCTACTGATGCGTGAACTTGGACACATCATCAGTGTCGTAAACCTGGAATCGTAGAGTGTTTCTGGGTCTTATACAGTAGACAGGCGACCCCGACCGAGGCTGATCAGACCCCGGCCTACTGTATGTGTCCAAGTGGCATGCTACAGCCCCCCACTGTCCCTTGGGGGTTCAGAGACTTTTTTTAGTAGGTTAGGGGTCGGGGGTTAAAGACGTACTGGATTTATACTCGGTTGCGTGCAGGTGTCCCCTCCTGAAAATGGCAGTCGTGCTGGGCATGTATTGTAGATCCGCTATTGTCCGTGTGCAACACCGGCGTGCAACCGAGCAACGAGATTAGGGTTAAAAATAAAAAGGCAGACCTTTGGTTGGAGGCCCTCAGTAAGTAGACAGTTGGATATAGAGCAATTTACTATCTAAACTGAAAGATGGATACAATGTATGTAACCTAGATACCATACCCTGATGGAAATTTTTTTTTTTGTTTGTTTTTTATTATTATTATTATTTTTCTTCTTACTATGTTCATTAGTACTTTCAAAACTAGTTTACTAATTCCTTTTACTGTCTTGTACTGTCTGTCTTTGTTTTATTTGTCTTGTTCTGACCTTGATTGGGGGGGAGGGGGGGATATTTACATGTCGGATACAACAAAATGTACACATATGTTTTTTCATTTATTCATCAATAAAAATCAAAATAAAGTGTTAAAAAAAAAGAAGAAAAAAAGGCAAAAGAAAAGGTAAAAATCGTAAATAGTTTATGTCCTCACAAGTAGAGTAATGCAGTAATGTGTGTGTGTGTGTGTGTGTGTGTGTGTGTGTGTGTGTGTGTGTGTGTGTGTGTGTGTGTGTGTGTGTGTGTGTGTGTGTGCGTGCGTGCGTGTGTGTGAGGAGGACATATGGCCGTCATATGTGCTGTGTCTGGTTCCTCGCCACTTCCAGCTTACGGGAAGTATTCACACTCAGCGTCTTTGTGCTTTGTTTGTGTGTAGAAGTATTAATACCGCAATGTGGAAATAATCTGTTACAAGTAAATGCCCCTGTATTGAAAATGTAACAAAAGTATATATTGGCATCGAAATGTGTAAAAGTATGTCGTGTTTCACAAAATGAACTATATTAATTTGACAAACTTTTCCAAAAATAACAGATCTAAAATGTCTCAATGGAAGAGCAGGGAGAGAAAATACAACCAACATACAGTATTTATACTGTATTATAACATACTCTACCATATAGATTGTACACGTTATATATAGTGTTAACACTTATGATGCTGCCAGAGTTTTTCAGAATAAATCGCTATATCCTGTTTCATATCATAATTAAAAAGGACCTAAAGACGTGTATATATACTAGTTGAACACGTCTGAGGCACCCGTGGTTTTAATTGAGAGCATCATAACTGCCATACAGATTGTATAAGTTATATTTGTAAATGGCCTAAATGTACGGTATATAGGGGCTGAAGAGGTTAATGTATTGTTTTGTATAAATAACCATAATCAAAATCTACACAGTAACTTAGTACATTCTATACGGGAACCCATTTTGGTGTTGGCATTATGATATGCTTTAGCTATTGAAAAATAGCAGATCTACAAGCTCATAGCGCGCCACCGAGTGGCGCGCTACGAGCTTGTAGGTCTGCTATTTTTGAAAAAAATCAAAGAACGATTAGAATCTGATCTCAGGTCAGAATGGGTTAATCAGACCAGTGTGTGTCCATGTGGAAACCTCGTATGAATCTGATCTCAGGTCAGAGTGGGTTAAACTAAAGTTTTCAAATAAATGCAGTGCGTGGAGAACATATTTGATCCAATATGTAGTGAAGTAAAAGTACCAAAACCACTGTGTTTTCCTTGGCCCGCTGGGGGGGGGGGGAGTAAGAAGCTTAATACCTGGAAAGTCAGGGAGATCAAATCTTCCGGATGCACAGATGTACAGGGCTGTGTGTGTGTGTGTGTGTGTGTGTGTGTGTGTGTGCGTGTGTGTGTGTTGTTGGAGGCAGCCAGAAGGCAAAGGGATTAGTGTGTGACTGTGTGCTCTCTCTATCCGTCTTGTCTACAGATTGTTGTGAGGTTGTTGGGGTATTTTTTTTTCCTCCAACCTTACTTCGGAGGGGAAGCGAGGCTACAGCGCAAGGTGAAGCCAGGAGATTTATTCGCACTATACGTGCACGAAGGTTTAGTCAGAGGTGCACGCACGCACGTGCGCACGCACGCACACACACACACACACACACACACACACACACACACACACACACACACACACACACACGCACGCTCAGGGGTAGAGTTTCCGTATAGGCAACCGCAAGGTCGCCAGTTCGAACCCGGGCTCCGCCAGAGTTAGTGACGAAGTGTCCTTGAGCAAGACACTACACTCCTAATTGCTCCTGATGTGCTGGTTGGTGCCTTGCATGGTTTCCTCCGCCATCGGTGTATGAATGTGTGTGTGTGTGAATGGGTGAATGTAATGCACAATCTATGTAAAGCGCCTTGGATAAAGGTGCTATAGAAATGCACCATTTACCACACACACACACACACACGACTTGTTATGACTTGTAACGACATCAACGCCTTTTTTAGTTGCTCTTAACTATTTTTTTCCCCAGGTATGTATATATAAAGACGTCGAAGCTATAGGATGGCTTCATATCCCAGGTACGCATATCTACAGTACGTACCCCAACGTATACTCCGTCTATATAATGGTCGAGGCCTATCAAACCACACAGTTGAAAGGAGGATCTTCAAACCTCCATAAGTCCGACTCCAGGAGAGCTGTCCTTAATTGGTGGATTTTCTGCCATCCACATTTCGGATTGAATTTGTGCCTTTGTATACCACGGCGCTGCCGCCGCCATGTGAAAGCTTGGGGTTTATGCTAACAGCTAGCGGTAGAGATATAGGGCTGTATTTTGCGTGTCTTAAGTACCAGGTCTTATTACTTAACTTAAGACCTGGAGGCGTGATCAATGCCATTTGGCTATTATGAGTGGCCAAAGAGCATTGATCACGCCTCCAGGTCTTAAGTTAAGTAATAAGACCTGGTACTTAAGACACGCAAAATACAGCCCATAGAGTTAAAGGTGTAATGTAGTTCACCCACCAAAAAAACGTACTTTCTATCAATTACACACCTCATGACTTAAATTCATGGAGATGTTTCAGTTTTCGTCCCATTCCTGAGCCAACCTTTTGATGATGACTCTCCGCCGGACATCAAATTATTGGCTCAGGGATGCGACAAAAACTGGGGGGGGGGAAATCACACCTGTGTGAAGTGAGGGGCGCTCTGATCAGCGTACATCATCATCATCAAGAATGGTGGTCCCTTATTGGCCAAGGGTTCCATCGACATACATATGCCGATTTGGCATTTGCTCAGACACATATGACGTAAATTCTCTATTGATTGGCAATGGCATTTTTGAGCGGTGCAACCACTCAGGAACAGCAATGTTCGTGTTCACCTATAATATGTGTTCACCTACCTCATTGGCCATGAGCACATGGCCAATGACTATGAGTACCAGTAGGGGCGCTGTTGTGCCAGAAACAGAGAGAGAGATAGTATTAGTGCACTGTCGCCTGCTAATGAGAGAGAGGACAGGGGGGGGGGGGGGGGTGGAGAGTTGCACCACTCAGTTCACATGGGTGTGATTTTTTTATGTTAACATTAAAGCTGAATAAATCTCCATGAATTCAAGGGGTGTGTAATTGATAGAAAATAAGTCATTTTTGTGGTGAACTTTATCCTTTAAAATAGGTGATCTACAAGCTCACTGTAGCGCCTCGTTTTGACACAATCAAATTGAACTATAATCCTAAACCCCTAAACCATGACCTCTATATGCCTTAATCCTAAACCCCAACCTGAATGTCTCCCTCATAAACCAGCCTTTTCTGCCAGCAAATGCTCCTTAAATTATTACTATACTTGTGGGGTCTGTTCGGCACACACGCACGCACACACACACGCACACACACACACACACACGCGCGCACGCACACGCACACGCACACACACACGCGCACACGCACACGCACACGCACACGCACACGCACACACACACACACACACACACACACACACACACACACACACTCTGAGTTTAACCTTGGGGAGACAGAGAGAAGCATTCCGATAAGGTAAAGAAATCTGTTCAGAATGTGCTTGTGATAAATGTGTGTGACGGATGTGTGTGTGTGTGTGTGTGTGTGTGTGTGTGTGTGTGTGTGTGTGTGTGTGTGTGTGCGTGCGTGCGTGCGTGCGTGCAGTGCGCCTCATGCCAGCAGCCTTGAGCCCTCAGACAGTGGAGGAATCACTCGATACCACAAAGTACAAATACTCTGTTAGTAAATGGACTGTATTCAATCTTTTAGTTGAGTAAAAGTAGTCGTTGGCATCACAATGTACTTACAGTAACATCACCATTGGAAAAGGTCAGAACTCTTTTCAAAAATAGATTGGCTGTATTACAGTACAGTGTATATGTTTTTTGTTGTTGTAATATTATAATTTAAATCTAGCCTTTGCTAGATTTAAATTATTAAATGATTAACTAAAGCTGTCAAAATGATTGTCGTGGAGTAAAAAGGAAAAATAAAATACAATATTTGCCTTGAGATGTTAGTGGAGTATGACGTATTGGAAAAATGCAAATACAAGTAAAGTAAAACGACCTAAAATTGTACTCGAGTATATGCTAGTAGATACACTTAGTTAAGTTCCACCATCTGCATGCAGCCATGCAGACGAAAGAGAAACTTAACTGCTGGACAGGGGGGAAAAAAACATGACCTCTCCACCCCGGGGACAGAAAAAACATGACCTCTCCACCCCGGGGACAGAAAAAACATGACCTCTCCACCCCGGGGACAGACTTTCCGACGTACATTTGGTGTATTCAACGTGCTTTTACATGTCGTCTCTGTCGGGTGGAAACCTCATACACACAGATCTACAAGCTCGAAATGCAGCGCGAAGCAACATGCTTCAAGCTTGTATAGATCTGCTATATTGGATGCTTTTGTGTGACACTGTGGTATAATGGTAAAGTATAGCGCAGTGGTCTTCAAACATCTTTGAGGTCACAGGTCACAGGTCACAGGTCACCCCTGTGCATATTGTTTTGAGCCACGGCACGTATTTATCACCCCCTGAATTACATTGTCACTTTACAGCACCTTTTGTCTGATCTACAAGCTCACAACGTGGCACGTGAAGAGATTGGTGTACTGTATCTAGGCTGAAAAAGAACACACCAAGTACAGTTTAGCGATATTTTTAGCGATACATTTGGTTACACTCGATAACTTTCGAGTGTAACCAAATGAACCCGCTTGTTCACCCAAGATGGCTCGGTTCAATATATTTAACATAATTCCTGCTGTACTACTGTATATATCATTCATGAGCAGCAAAATGAGTTCTGTGTCTTTAGAAAAGGCCTATAGTTTGTACATTGTTTTTTTTTCTCCCACCATTGCCGAGTCCCGGACGGTCAGTTCAGTTGGAACCCATTTCTTTACAGTCTATGGTTGCCAGGTTGGAACCCATTTCTTTACAGTCTATGGTTGCCAGGTTGGAACAGCCAAAACATTTCCGGGGTTCGCGCAACGTCTCGTCTTTGCATTGCCTTTGTGTGTCGTGCCGCTCTTAACTATTCAAGTCTGAACGCACCTTAACCCATTCTGACCCGAGATCAGATTCTAAAAACGTCTTCTACATCCCGACAGTTTTCTGAAAACTCAATTTCAATAGCTAAAGCATAGCATAATGCTAAGCTCAATATGGGTTAAGTGGTTAAACTGAAGGGACATTGATATGTTCCAAATATTATCAAGTATATTCTGGACCCCTGGACTTGGCACCCACTCTGAGAAGCACTGAAGTTGGGTGTTGATTTACGGAGAAAAAAAAGAAAAGAAAAGAAAAGAAAAACCCCACAAAGATTAGCCTATTGCAGGAGATAAGAGGTTTCTGCACCGCACGCACCACATCGATGATGTGCGAGTGTGGACTTGCCGTGTATAATGGCTGCCGCTCAAGAGGTCGCGACCCCTCTTGTAAGGGACCCCTGACCAGTGATGATGTCACTCAGTTCCTGGACGTACCGGGGGGGGGGGGGGGGGGGGGAGACACACACACACACACACACACACACTTCTTCTATGAAGGCAGTTCATTTCATGGCTCATTGACGCGAGACGGAGCGCACGACCTTATGTCGGCAAGCTGACGAGGGGACCACTCTGTGTGTGTGTGTGTGTGTGTGTGTGTGTGTGTGTGTGTGTTATACAGTACATCAGGGATGTCCTGATCACGTTTTTTTTTTGGGCCCCCAATCCGATTCTGATCATTTGATTTTGAGCACCGATCTTTCCCGATCCGATATTTATATTTTATATAGAACACTTATGCCATATCACAATAGTATACAATTATCCAAAAAATCACAGACAATATCCAGGCTAATATCATGATATGGATATAATATTGATACTATAGGGAAGTCCCCATCACTTTCTTTGGCTCCCGATCCGATTTCCGATCATTTGAAAATGGCGTGATCGATCGGCCCCTGATCGGGACAACCCTAATATACATACATATAGTCGAGCTCATGTCTTAAATGTCTTATATATTTTTTAATCAAATACAATAAATACTCCTACTGTATAAGTCAAAACCGAGCGACCTAATGTGTCGAAGAGTTGTGTCGAACGTTGCGAAGTTCCCTTGAGCCGACTCGGCCCTGTTGGAGTTGCAACACAGTAGAGTAAATCCCACACACGACGAGCATGCAAAAAGACCGCGGCCGATGGGAACCATCTGCCCCACTGCATTTTGACGCATTTATCGCACATTTATCGCGGACACACATGCACAGTTGCACGCACACACACACGCATGAAAGCACGCGCATACACGTCACTCAGTAAGGCACAAGCCCAGCTAGGAGTCCAAAGAAATTAAAAGCATTAACGCACGCACGCTTCAAGGATCAGACAAGGTAGTGAATTAGTCAAAGACAGGCACGACGCGACACTGTGACACGACGCGACACTGTGACTTTAATGAACTGCACAGTCATTTAGATGGGGAGAGAGAGAGAGAGACAGACAGACAGACAGACAGACAGACAGACAGACAGACAGACAGACAGACAGACAGACAGACAGACAGACAGACAGACAGACAGACAGACAGACAGACAGACAATTTACAATTTACAATTTAGGCATTTAGCAGACGCTCTTAATCCAGAGCGACTTACATTTAGGCAAGAACAAAAGCATGGGAATACATCACATAAAAGCATTTATCATGAAACATGCGTAAGATAAGAAGGTAACAGTGGAATATCTATATGATGAAACTATACATACACTATACATAATAAACTATACATATTCACTACTATGCTATACATATGTACTATGGCGTGCTATGACTATATACAATACAATTATAGTGCTGTCTACATAACATGCTATAAGTCTGTGTCAAATGCTATCTAAGCCAACAGAAATGCTATGTAAGGGGTTAGGGTAAGTGCTATGGGCCATGATGGAGTCTGAAAAGGTGGGTTTTCAGGCTACGGCGGAAGATTGGGAGTGATGCTGCAGTTCTGACTGCAATGGGAAGTGCATTCCACAGTTTTGGAGCCAGAAGGGAGAAGAGTTTGGGACGTGTGGAGCGTTGTCCCGGCGTTTTTAGTGAGGGTACTTCCAGTTTCCCTGCGTTGGCTGATCTGAGTGCGCGGGAGGGTTTGTAGGGTTCAATCATACTTGTAAGATATGGGGGAGCCATACCTTTGGTTGCTTTGAATGCCAGCATCAGAGTTTTGTATTCTGTGCGGGCAGCGACCGGGAGCCAGTGGAGGGAGCGGAGCAGGGGGGAGACATGTGAGAATTTTGGCTGGTTGAAGACCAAGCGAGCTGCTGCATTTTGGATCAGCTGGAGAGGCTTAAGTGCACATGCTGGTAGGCCAGTAAGGAGGGAGTTACAATAGTCGAGTTTTGACAAGACTGTTGTCTGGATTAGGAGCTGGGCTGATTCCTGGGTGAGGAACGGTCTAATTCGTCGTATGTTATAGAGTGTGAACCTACATGATCGAGTGACAGCTGTGATGTGAGCTTTGAACGAGAGCTGACTGTCCAGGACAACACCAAGATTCCTGGCTGTTGGGACAGACGTTACCAGGGCGTTGTCTACGGAAATAGTTAGCTCCCGCATAGGGCAGGACTTAGCTGGGAAGAAGAGAAGCTCAGTCTTGTCTGGGTTCAGCTTGAGGTGGTTGGAGGACATCCACTGTGATATGTCAGCCAGGCATGCAGTGATGCGCTCTTCCACCTGAGTGGCAGAGGGGGGGAAGGATAGGAACAGTTGTGTGTCATCGGCGTAGCAGTGATAGGATATATTGTGAGCAGAGATGATAGTGCCAAGGGATTTAGTGTACAGTGAGAAAAGGAGGGGACCAAGTACAGATCCCTGTGGGACCCCAGTTTGGAGGGTTCGGGGGGATGATAGCAGACCTTTCCAGGAAACCTGGTAGGTCCGATCGGTGAGGTAGGAGGAGAACCACTTTAGTGCCGTTCCACCGATGCCTAGCTCCGCTAGGGTTTCTAGGAGCAGCTGGTGGTTCACTGTGTCAAATGCTGCTGATAGGTCTAAGACCAAGGGAGAGAGAGAGACAGAGGGAGGGAGAGAGAGACAGAGGGAGAGAGACAGAGTGGCTGTGCCAAGGACACTGGCACAGCAGCCAGTGTGTGCACATTAGCGTGACACTCATTGAGGATTCATGGAGGATTCATGGAGTGATAATGGAGTGTTTGTGTTTAGTGTGCCACCTCTGGGGGCCAGTGGTAAAAAGTAACTACCGTAAGAACGTTTACTTAAGTACTGTACTTAAGTACAAAAAAGTTGAGGTATTTTACTATTTTTACTTTACCTATACGGGTCCATTTGGCTCCGTTTGAACCCTCTCTGAGTTACAGGCCTGTTATGGTTATTCGGGGCTCTGTGTGTTTTTGGTATCATTCCACTCGTTTTGCATGCTTGCGAATGTATAACCACAAAATGTCCACCACAAAGAGCTGGTCTCCAGCCTGATTGGCTGTGTTCCGTGATTTGTCCTGTCACTTCGCTATACTCCGTCTGGCCAGCCTCCTGTTAACCCATTCTGAACGGGCACCCATTTTGGTGTCAGCATCATGTTATGCTTTAGCTATTGAAAAATAGCAGATCTACAAGCTCATATCGCGCCACCGAGTGGCGCGATACGAGCTTGTAGGCCTGCTATTTTTTGAAAAATCGAAGAGCGACTGACATTTTTAGAATCTGATCTCAGGTCAGAATGGGTTAAGACCGAGTCATGTTTCATAACGTCACCTGTTACATCGCCACGTTGTCGCTGATCCACCATCAGACAGCGCCACTCTGTCTATGCTTTTCTCACTGTTGAAGAAAATGGTGCCAGTTCGAGACTCTAGAGTAAAACCCACGATAAGGTAGTAGTAAACTAGTTTGATTCAGTAGTCCACTATGTCAGATCCAGTAGTACAAAACAACTGCCGGCTGTGTGGGGTAAATGTACTGAATGACGAGTGCTGAATCGCCTTCATGTTTGAGTAAATGGTCACGCCACCCTCCAAGTCCACTTTTAGACCGCGACGGAGGGGGCGCCGCCTCAAGCGAACTTGAGTCACGAGAAACACCACAGAGCGTGCTATAAAGCGTGCACGTTGCCGTGTCAGGCGTTGGGAAGTTCGCTTAGTCTGCCCCGGCCGAGAGCGTCCACGCCCGGGAGACTCCGGGGGGACCGGTGCCTCGCGCACCGGGGGTCCCCGAGTACCCACTGAGTACTCAGGCCCCGTTCGGTTTGCGAACCGATATGGACCGAATAGAATCATGTTCAGAGCGTTTTTCCCCCGACTGACACTCAAATTGGCTACTGGCCAGTCACAGTGTGTCCTTGCATGCACCATGGGTCAATGGCCAATCACAGAGGCGTCCTTATACGCAAACGCGAAGGCGATTCATCACTCGCGGACGAACGATTGCACGGCAACAGCAGTATAGCTGCGGCATTGATATGATGTCAAACTGGTGTTTCTGTCCCAACCCGCACTATATACAGACCAGTCAGAAGCCTGGAATCCAGGCTACCACAAGCCAGAATGCATGCTCTCTCTCTCTCTCTCTCTCTCCCTATCCCACGTTACATCCAACCTGATCTGCATGTGATGAGCCCTGCTCTCTCTCTCTCTCTCTCTCTCTCTCTCTCTCTCTCTCTCTCCCTATCCCACGTTACATCCAACCTGATGTCTGCATGAGATGAGCACTGCTCTCTCTCTCTCTCTCTCTCTCTCTCTCTCTCTCTCTCTCTCTCCCTATCCCACGTCACATCCAACCTGATGTCTGCATGAGATGAGCACTGCTCTCTCTCCCTCTCTCTCTCTCTCTCTCTCTCTCTCCCTACCCCATGTTACATCCAACCTGATCTGCATGTGATGAGCCCTGCTCTCTCTCTCTCTCTCTCTCTCTCTCTCTCTCTCCCTATCCCACGTCACATCCAACTTGATGTCTGCATGTGCAGGGCCTCCAAATATCTCTGGCCGTCTGTCTGCCTTCGTCTGCCCCTTCGTCTTCGTCTGCCCCTCTTGAAGTTTAATCAGCGCCGATAAGACGTCTTCAGACACACTTCAAAGGCAGACGGAACGGCAGACGCGTGCACGCACTCACACACACACACACACACACACACACACACACACACACACACACACACACACACACACACACACACACGTGCGTATGCAATTGCAGACACAAAGAGGCACTACACAGTCATGTGCAAATCAGCATATTGGTATGCATGTACATGTGCGGTTCGCCTTCTGAACACGGGCATACATCCCCCCCCCCCCCCGCGCACACACACACACACACACACACACACACACACACACACACACACACACACACACACACACACACACACACACGAGAGAGAGAGAAGCAGACAGTCTGTAATAACAGGGTGATGACAGAGCAGAGAGAGAGACGGTCTGTGTGTCAACAATGAGTGAGACCCTGCAGGCTCCTGCGGGGGCCTGGCTGTGCAGATGGCCCTGCTGCTATCTGGATGGAGGTGACTCACCCAGAGGCCTTTGATTTCTGCACGGCGGACGACGCGCCCACGACTCTAGCTCTCAATGAGTCACGTCTATCAGTGCACTCCAATGTTTCACTGAAGTAACAGTAGCAATATATACTGCAATACAGAAATCATAAGCTGTTACAAGTGTGTCGGCTGCGTTGCAGCTTGCCTATATAATCGGGCCATGGCTCGTTAGCCAGCTGTAACGTAAGTGACATATAGGTCCGGAATTCAAAATGTACTTGTTTTTTTTATAATTTATATTTTTTGACCCACGACTTTGTAATGCATTTTTCACCCCTGTGTCAATCATCCTGTGATGTGATCCTGGGCTCTACACACCCTCCGCCAACCTGGGGAGAGCAACGGACTTAACTCATGCTTCCTTCATGCTTGAGTGTCCAAGTTGCTCCTTTACACCTGACAGGGGGGAGTTTCCCTGGTTGGACGTAGCGCGTGGAAGGAACACGTTATTCCAACCAGTTCCTTTCCCCTCCATCAGGCGTCCCGGCTGGCCAGGGGGAGGCAGTTTAGAGACCAGGATTACTGCATGTTTTTGTGAGGGTACCTACCCTAGGGGACACGGGGAGAACATGCAAACTCCACACAGAAAGGCCCTTTCGCCAACCCCGCCTTCGGGTATGTACTTGTGTAAAAGTACAAAATGATTGGTATCAAAATGTAGGCTACTTAAAAAGTACAAAATGGAGAAAGTGCATGCTTATTGTGCAGAATGTCCCATTTCAATTAAGTCATCAAATGTATAAGATTATTCAGCGTTCAGCCATGATCACAATGTTTAAAAAAAAAGACGGGTGCCATGAAAAACACTGAATTATTTTGCTGATTACAATATAAAACTTCTAATCTAAAACTGCCTACAGTATATCTAGGGTGCACCTCTCTGCTAGGGTGCACAATGTGAGGGTATATATCCCATTCTGACCTGAGATCAGATTCATACCAGGTTTCCGCCGGACACACACTGGTCCTGATGAACCCATTCTGACCTGAGATCAGATTCTAGAAATGTCAGTCGCTCTTCGATTTTTCAAAAATAGCAGACCTACAAGCTCGTATCGCGCCACTCGGTGGCGCGATATGAGCTTGTAGATCTGCTATTTTTAAATAGCTAAAGCATAACATGATGCTGACACCAAAATGGGTGCCCGTTCAGAATGGGCTAAACAGGGTGATTGAACACCACACAACAAGTCACCGCAATGAAGTGTCTGTTCATTTTGTTGTTGGACCTCGAACGCTGTAGCCGTCTGATCCATGGGAGAGAGAGGCTGCACAGAGATACACTCACAATAAGTCCAGGGTGAATCTTCTTCACTGTGATCTGATCTGGAATCTGCGGCCCCGGCATTTGTTGTTGTGGATTCCGTTGGAGATCTGGGGTTTTGGCTGCATGTCCCATGCTCTGACTGGTGGTAGTGGAAAAGTCCTATTCACTGACCTGAGATCAGATTCTATAAATGTCTTCTACATCCTGACAGTTTTCTGATAAAGCTATATGTTTCTACGTCAGTCGTTCTTCGATTTTAAAAAAATAGCAGACCTGCAAGCTCGTATCGCGCCACTCAGTGGCGCGATATGAGCTTGTAGATCTGCTATTTTTCAATAGCTAAAGCATAACATGATGCCAACACC